>NW_010561207.1:0-24925 GCF_000687285.1 Phaethon lepturus | reverse complement strand
GAAAGAGTGAAAGGAAAATACTCAATCTTAAGAGATGAGCAAAGAGGAAGGAAGAAGTTGCATGGGTAAAGGAAAAACTTCCAGTAGCTCTACAAACTGCCAAGAGCTAAGCCTATTCTCTTATTTATACGTATTTTAGGTGGGGGTCAGTACTCACAGAACTCCTATCGCTGACAGCAGGGAAGAAAGCGCATCTATACATTTCCCTGCCATGATGGGGAACCTGTCCTCAGGTATGATGGAGGAGGAGGAGGACACCAAGAGGTCGTCGCTGTCCGGCTCCGGGTCCCGCGACACGCAGGACAGCAGAGCTCCAGACGCACGTGGCAGCGCAGAGGCAGGCTGTGGGACAGGTAACTGAAGTAGGTGCCTGTTGTGCCAACTCCGGTGGGGCGGTTTGGGAGGCATGTTGGACTGAGGCCACCAGCTCAGCTTCTGTTTTGGAACAAGAAACCCTCTATTTTCACTTCTGAGCAAGAGCCAGCTTGGACTAATGGGCAGCAGGCTGAGCTGGAAGAAACTGTGCGCAGCAACCTGAAGGTGAAGCAGCCCACATGACCCATGGGATTCAGTGTTTCCTATAGAAGTGACTCCGTTCCTCTGTTCCTGTGTGAACATGCTGCTCGTAGTGAGTAAGCCTGTGTCATCCTGCAGGCCTGGGTTGTTAGAAACACACCCAGCTTCAAAACCCTGTGGATGGCAAACGTTTGCAACACCAGTCCTCAAACTGCAGCGCAGGGCTATGCATAGCCCAGAAAATCACAGAATCACAGAATCATTAGGGTTGGACAAGACCTTCAAGTCCAACCATCAACCCAACGCCACCATGCCCACTAAACCATGTCCTGAAGTGCCACATCTACACGTTTTTTGAATACTTCCAGGGATCCCTGGGCAGCCTGTTCCAATGCTTGACCACTCTCTCCATAAAGAAATTTTTCCTAATATCTAGTCTAAACCTAGTCTAAATCAGGCATCTGCAAGCTTTAAACTGAGCAGTGAGACAGACGCCTGTGAAGGCATGGTGGTAAGGGCTTCCGCACAGAGTAGCAACCAAAATATGTGCCTTGGAGGACCTCTGGCTGGTGTCCAAGGTCAAAAACCAAACCTGGCAGAGAACGCATCTTCTCCTTCCCACCCTCCCAGTAGCTTTAGGATGGTCCCCTCAGCTCTGGCTGCTGCTGGTGCTGATACACCCATGCAGCAACAGCACCGCCACTGCCTGCATAGCCTGAGCTCTCCTGCTAATCCCCTCTAAACTCCTCGGACACTGGAAATGCCTGACAAGCTATCCCTGCCACGGAAAAAAAAGGTGACTGTTGCTGGGAATGGAGGCAAGCTGGAGAGGGCAGAATGGAAATGGGATTTTTAAATAATGCAGCAAATTACTGAAGATACTAAAAATTATTTAAAATCTATTTTTCTAAACCAAAACAGGAGATTCTTGTAAAACATAAAACCGGTTCCTCTGCATATGTATATATATGCACACATGAACAGCACACACGTGTGTGCACACATGACCTACATGTGAAAACGCACACACTTTACTACATGGCTCTGCAGATCAGAACATGACATCAGCACACATACAAAAAACACACGTGTGTGTGTGTGTATTGATACATATTTCATGAAAGTAGAACTGGGATAGCATTGTACTAATGTACATAGCATTGTACTAATGAAGCGTATGATGCTACTCCACAGCCACGAGGGCTCTCTCTGTAGCTTGAAATACATGGCTATTTTACCACATACGGAACCTACTTTCTGCAACAGCATGACATCACCCACCCCACATTCAGAGAATAATTATGGCCTTGTCTGCACTGCAAAAATTGGCCCCATAATTAAAAAAAAAAGTATTCTTCAGCCAGTAGCAGCAACAGCAGTGCTATAGTGCAAGACTGGACTCAGCTGTTTTTAGTATTGGATCATCTAACTCTGCTTAGAGTGGGGTTAGAAAAAACACTGGGAAAAACTCCCACACCCTGACACCCCCCTCTTAACAATAGTCTAATTGCAGCAGCCATGAGGAAAGTGAGGGGGTAATGGTTTTCCAGTCCCCAGAGATTTTTCTGAAATTTCGAAAAGAAAATTCTGTTCCAAAGAGGGGTAACAAATAATAATGAAAAGTAAGAAAGTCAGTGTTTTCTCAAAACATTAATCTAAGAACACTTTCCTATCTGGTCAAATGTTATATCAGCAGTTTCATTTCAGCTGCTATTAATTTTTAATCTTTTCAAGCTTTTGGGTAAAAAGTAACCTAAATTGCAGATAAAACCCAAACTATTCCAAATCAGAAAATGTTGCTTTTCATTTGAAGAACATAAACTGCAATCACAACCTCCTTGGGTGAAAGATAATTTTATTCCTACCATTCTTTATTTGTAAAACAATTAGCCTTCCCTGATCCAAGATAAAGTCCCCCAGGCACAGTTGTGAAACAGATGATAATAGCAGTGTGCTGGGTTTTTTTAAATGAACCTGATGAATTACCAAAATCAAACCTTTCCTCAAAATGTCAGTTATGATGAGCTAGCACCTCACACCCCAAAAATGTTACCTCCAAAAATTGTCAGCTAGACTCAATAGTGATGTAGGAGCACCCTAAACTTCCATGTCTCGCAGCAGTTCATGGGTGTTATGTCATTCCATGGTGCTTCTGCAGCTGTGTATTGACACAGACACTGGCTACTCTTCTTAGACAGAGAATACATAAGATTTCATGCACATTGGACTTTAAAAAGCAAAAGTAGCTCCTTCCCCTACATGTCAATGTCAATGAAAGATGAAATGAATTGAATTCTTTCACGCACAGAGCCAATGAGCCGTAACGCAGGGCAGCACACTAGCTCCCCGTGTCAGCAAGCAATGAAGACAAGCACCGAGACCTCGTGCCAGATACACCTTATCATTCCACTCGCACGCAGTGACGGATGAACACATGGGTGATGGCACCCCTTCCCTCGCCTATGCCCCTATCAATTCCCTGCCAGGGAAACGCTTGCAAGCAGCTGGGAGGCTGCCCTGCGCAGCGAGCTATCTGGCATGGCCTTCAAGATCTTCCATTCCTCTGCACAAATTACTTTGGTCATTCAGATAAAAGCAGAGGGAGATGAAGAAGCACTTGTGTCTGGAATTCCCTGAATTTCATTACCAGCCACAGAGGGCTTAGCCAGAGCCAAGCTCTGTGGTTATTGAACAGCCACGCTTTGATTTCAGGATGATAAAGGTCCATTCACTACGACCGGCGAGTCTTGAGGGGTGTGATACAAGTTCAACAAGGAGCAAGAAAACAGTCCCCAAGGTGACACCGGACTGAACTCACGCAAACGAGGCAGCTGTTGCAGCATCCCCACTGTGACGTGCGCTGCCACAGTACTTCTGCTGCTCTTGGAGTGCTTAACCTATGTCAACTGCCTTCTGAGCCGTCTGCTTCAAGACCTGATAGTGTCAGACGTGTAATTTGGTTTGGGTAGGCGGGAGACCCGACGCCTGCTTTCCCTTACCACCTCCCTCCCACATCTATCCACTTTCCCTGCTGTGGGGTTACGCCAGCCCAAAAGCTTCCCTGGGGAGGAGAATAACAGCTGGTTCTCTCAAACCATCTCACCCAATTAGGGAAAAATCTGCAATCAATGCTTGCATGCTTTTATTGTTGTCAAGGCACAAGGGGGGTAAGAAGCGACCTCACCCTCCCTTGGCTGTGCTGACTTTAAGAGATTCCTGGAAAAGGTCAACCGAACAAGAAGGTGCTGCCTGTAGCCCACCATTTCTCAGAGCAGAGTCAGGCTTGTAAATGTTAGTGCTTATGTAAAACTCTCTGAGATGCCAACTGTGCTCTTTTCATCCTGAGTTAATTATATTTAGTATGTTTTCATGAAGTCCCAGCTTCTGGAATCATGAGATAACACAAAAGGATGAACCTTAAGGAATTTATTAGCCATTGTGGAGACAAGCTTGTGGAGACAAGCTTGTGGAAAGCTTGAGAATCTGAACCCTCAACGAGAAAACAAGTAATGAGCACCCAAATGTCAAATTTCAAATACCTTACAATATCCTCTTGAGTATTGGAGACTGAGTCATGGTTCTGGGAAGGGCAACATTACATCTTCATTGTCTGCTGCACTACTTGACTAGGATGAAGTCAGACATTTTCTGTAACAATTTTAGGCCTCTGCCTCTTGTGTGGAGGCGATGGTTCTCAGCAAGTGGCTGGGGATGCCTGCCTGTTAAACTGGCATTAAATCAATAGAATTACAAGAGTTTAACATCCTTCACGGATCAGGACAAGCCAACACATTTAGGTGCCTAAGCAGATTTAAGCATCTATCATTAAAAGTGTGAGTTTGAAGGCTTGGGCCCTAACTTCCTAGTGTTATTTCTTCCCTATGAAGTAGGTCTAAATCGAAATCTCTGTCTCATCACAGCATCATGAGGTTTTTCTAGTGCCTGTAGAGTAACCTGGGATTGAATGAGATGTGCAATGTCAGTGTAATGATTAACAGTCAGTAAGGGCAAGCTCTTGAAGGAGTATTTTGTACTAGGGACGCACCAAGCTAACGTAAGGAGAGCAGAGGAGACTTGACCAATGTTTCTCAGCAATTCCTAGGCAGGACCCCAAGTACAGCTCCTCTAGCAAGAGGCCAACTGTACTGACACAACCACTGTGGTGGCTGAGACCCACAAGCGGGCACTTGGGCAGGTCAGAGCTTTAGTGGCTGAAGCTGTCACAGGTCACTTGCCAACAACATGTCAACTATAGTTTTTACTGTCCCCTGAGCATCCCATTGCTGAGATCTCATCCCAAAACATAAGCAAGTGGCACTTCTGAAGGAACTCACAAAACAATTTTCTGACGTTCACAAAGCAAAGTATGACATGTGTTGAGGGATATGGCAGGGATTCACCTTCCTCTCTGAGCCTTTTCACATATGTATCTGCAAAGTCCAGGCTCCCAGGGCTCCAAGTGACGTGTGCATTACTACCGTTCTCCAGAAGAGTCAGCTCAGCAACCCCCATGCCCATCAGCTTTTAACCAGGACCTTACACATTTTGTTACACACCCGTACCACCATGCCACACAAAAGCCCCTACTCTTTGAACAGAGCCCTCGACTCTGCAGCCACACAGCCTGGTCCTGCCGTAGCTCCCTACACAGTATTCACATAAACCTTGTTATTTATTAACAGTGTCGTATTTATTTTCTGCCAAATATGTTGCTCCCTTGTACAGATCATGGGGCCATTCATCTCTTTGCCAAGCAGGCCTCGCAAATATACAGCGTTAAAACTGAAAAGGCCCTTGTAGTTGTGCGGTGGAATGTTTCTTCCCTGCCGTATATTGTACCCCAGGTACAGCAACAGTTCTTATTCACGGGGAGCCAAGGATGACGCAGTGACATTGCTGCTATTAGCCCAATGCACAGGGAGCAGGGTGGGGGCACAGATCCATTCCCAAGAGGACAACCCAATGGCCTGGATGTGGCAGGGGACAGTTCAACCCGCTCAGCCAACAGCCATGAGATGGCAGAGTTTTAGGCCTGGGTTCACCACACTGGTCTTTGGATTTTGCAGGTGACATTGTGCTCTGCTCTGCAGAATCGTTGCTCTCGGATGTGAAACCACGCCAGATGACGGGCCACAGTTTGACCGAGCTGGCATGCAGTGCTCTACAAAACTCAAAATTTCAGGCATTAGTCATCTGCAAGCCCTCACACGACAGCAGTTCAGTTCATGAAGGAAGGGATTCCTTTCCTGTAAAAGTCCCCCGTAATAATCACAAACCTAAAAAACCCATACACGAGTACAAATCTCATGGGGACCAACCAGGCTACTTTCACTGTTTGTAGAGCAGGAGGCAAACGCCACTTTGATTACCAGCCATCTTCATCACGTTCCCCAGGAACAGGGAGGGGGATTTTCAGTAGCGCCGGCTGGCCTGGCAAGAACGACTAGTGCTGAAAGACGAAGGCACTTTTGCTCCTCAGCCAGCCAGGAACTTCAAAGACTTTCTCATTCAGTTGCTCTTACCACAGTACACACATACACAACTGCTGTTAAGGTATCACAAGCCTTGGCAGAGGTCAAAGCTGCCCGACTCATGCTACAACTGCCTGCTGCAAACACAAAGTAGAAAGCTTTCTAAAAGGTTTTTTTTTAACCTATATACCATTTACATTCTGTGTCCAACAGGAACAATGCAGGAATTACCACGTGAGATTTTGTGAAGCGCATTCTGCAAGAGATGGGGTGAGATTACAGCACAACCATTTTCCAGCTGCCTACATTTCAGTCAGAAGATGCCAATTTGAAGAAATGTGCAAATTTGGGATGAAAGTATATCAAAATTGATATACTGTAAAAAACTTTTTAAGTCCAGGATGGAAATTCATGTTTCCCAGGACAGCCAAAGTCGAGATCACAAAAAACTCAGTTCAAGCCTTGTACTAAATGAGTGAGAACACGACTTACATGTTTTCTCACAGCTCTAGTGCACACACAGATGCACCTCTACAGCTCTCCTTTCTTTCTGGCCTGAGGAATACCAACTTTATAATAAAAAACTGCTCCAAGAAGTGAGACTGGGAGAGTGTCACCTCAAACTAGCTAGTCTGGTGAGAACCAGCTTCTCACCCGTCCCAGTGATTTCCCTCCCATAGAATAGGTTGGTGCATGTTTCTGTCTCTTTGGGGCTTTTTTCTTCCCAAAACACCACCTAACTCCAAAATACAATGGAAAAAATGAAAAGGCTATTTATGATAAGAGAATCCAAACAATCCTTTTTGCCTTTCAAGTCTAAGAAAGATGTTTCTTGCTTCCACAACGCTTAAGTTTTAGGATCAAACTCTATAGTGGTTTTATACGGGAGCTCCCCACAGTGCCAAGTCTCAGTTAAAGTAAGATGCAACAGGTCTGTGCAAATCTGCACAGGAGAAGGGGTGAGACAGGGAGAGGGCTACTATAACTTTGCACCATGAAACAAACAGAACAAATAATACAAAACACATTCAAACTCTGCCTCGGTTGGTTGTTTTTTGTTGTTTGTTTTTCCCTGAAGTGTTAACAAGAGAAATGAAGATATTTAGTCACAAGTTTTAAGCCCATGGTTCCCTTTAAAAAGGGAACTCCTCTGTCCTCCTCTGCTCTCAGTAGGTTTTTATTGAGCAATTGGAAGATGCTATTTTCAAAGACAAGACTCAAGTCAGTTAATTGTTACACCTCTTTGTTTTGCCTTTTCTTTCAACAAAAAACAGCTAAAGGTTTGCAGGAAGGAGCCTCAGGGCTGCAACAGATGTCATGAGCCACTTCCTACAAATTAGAAAAGGAAAGTAACCCCTTCAGGTTAATTATGGGGAGAGGCCACACACGGAGCTGTGTAATGAGCCTGTGGGATGGAGAGAAGGCAACTGCTTCATATTAGATTTCAAGAGACAGAGCATGAAATCTCTCATGCTGACTACATGCTTTCACACTGCAAGAGCAGTGCCTTCTCCTCCGGGGAGGACACAAGCCATACTGTCTGGGGCCAGCAGCAGAGTTAAGGAAGGATACACTTACATTGTTCAACTACCCTCTGACGATACGGCTTCGCGTACATGTCTTCCCGACGGACGGCTACGGCAGCAAGCTGCTCTCTGCGGCTCAGCACGCCGGGGCTGTGCACCTGCCTCCCTATTTACACAGGTGCAAGGTAGTTAGAAAGCCCTGGCCTAAGGACCAAAGCATAAAGACTGGGACTTGGCTGACCTAGATGTTGTTATTTTCCTGGTGGGATGAATAGACCAAAGTCCTTTCATCTTTCTCTGCCTCATTTCCCCATCTGTATTATGGAGACGGTAGCATTTATCTTTTTTTTTTTTAAATAAACTGGTTAGATTTTCGCTAAGGGAAAGCACCAGAACAGTCCTAGGTAGCATCATTACCAGAGAGCTCTGTGAGAGCACAGGTTATGGCTTTTTTCTCTCTTCTCCTTTTCTTTTCCATTCTCCCCCACCCAACCGGTTGGTCCAGGCTTGTCTGACAAATCATGTTTCATGAAACCATTTCCTTAGGGATCAGGGTCACTTTAAAAAGTCACAGGCGCTCGTGTAAAGTAAACTGGTGTAGCTAAGCAATTGTAACTCAGCCATGAACCTCAGCTGAAGAATCAGTCCCATGTTTCCTTCAACTAAAATATACCATCCATGGTCAGGTTAGCATGACCTGACAACAAACTGAGCAACGATGAAAACAACCCTGAGGGAGCCAGCTAACACACCTAGATTTATTTTAGTAGGGGGGGAATAGCTTGATGTTTACTTAAAGTCTGATTTGCAGATTCAGGGTTTAAGAGACAGTTAATGGGTTCATCCACAAACACGGTGAATCCTGGCAAAAGCTGGGCTACAGCTTCACCTGGGAAGGCATCGTTGTCATCACAGGAGAGTTCAGTGGGATCCAGGCAACGTTGCACAGGCGTAGTTGAACCTCCTACTGCCAGGATGGCCGCGCGTAGTTGTTCCTGAAGAAGTAGGGGTAAGTTACTGCATGCTTTAGTGAACTCATACAGTGGCCAGAAGGAATGGAAAAGCTCAAGATTTTCAGTCCAAAAGAGACATTTTGTTGACATTCCATCTTGTGGGGGGAAAAAAAGTGAAACATTTTGGGTTTGTTCCAGTGCAGAATTAGTTTTTTTCATCTCAAAAAAGCAATGGGAGATAGATCTGCTATCCTTTGGACAGCTGTAATCACAGCCTCCTCCTGTAACATCTTCCCAGTTGTGTGCACACCACTTCTAAGGCTTTTGTTGACACTGTGCTCAAAATAGGGGCCAAGCAGGAAGGTCTGAACTGTTTCAAACTGCTCATAAAGCATGACCAGTGCACATTAATACACAGTTCCCTCACTGACAAAAGCACCAAGCTGTGATTGTGCCAGTGGATTTTCATCAACACCTATCACTTACAAGAGCACGGGAAGATATTCACAAATACACTAAAAATGACTAGTGGTCAAAAAATACCCAAAGAATATTAAACATCTTTCAATTTTTCCACACCCAAAGACAAACAAACAACCTCCAGACTTGATCTGCTGGTTTGCATGTCATCCTACTTCCCACTTCTTCCAAAAAAAGGCACACCAAATCCACCCTAGTTTCAGCAGGTAGATTAGAGACTAAGTAAAACTGTTTTTCTTGAGCAGGATTAGCTTGAGGTGCTTCCGAGATAATCTGTCTGCCTTCCAGGCACCCTCTAAATACTTAGAGGCACCCATTTGTCATCACTGCTGCATTACCCTTGCAAAATGCATCATCCTTGCACGATGGAGCTACCTGATCTGCAGGATGGGAGTGTGCATGCCTGTTACCTTGCGTGTGTATCTACTGGGGAGAAAAATAGTTTGTGGCCTGCGTATGTCAAGCTGAACACCAGAACTGTGCAGATATTACAGGGAGACACGTTGCTGAACTCTGACCACCCTTTCCCAATGGTGCAGGATGGTACCCGGTTGAGCTAGAGGAATGTGGTATGGTAGGTCTTCAAAAAAAATGACCATTCAGCCGGGCTAAATGAGCAGTTTCAATCTCTTGCAGCAGATATGAGGCCACAAACAGTCCACCTGGGCAATTATCAATGTCCTGTTAAGTGCAACAGGATGGCAAGGCAGCCTGGAAAACTGAATAAATACAGCAAGTCTTGTTCATACTTGTACCAAATTTTCTTGGGCTCAAAGGATTTCACTAAGATTTAAACAAATAACAGGATCAGAAGGTTTTAAGAAGCTCCCACAGGCTCATAAGGGGCTAAGATCCAGCCCCCAGTGCAGTCAATAAGTTCGAAAAAAAAAAAAAATCTCCAACTTAAACACAGCTATCACAATTTGCACCAGCTGAGGATCTCTCACCCTGACTTTGATGGGAACATGACCAGGCTGCTTGCCAGCACTTTTGGCTTTGCTGTAGTAGGAGTGACGTTCAGGTATGCGTGACCACTCGCCATCAGATTTCTTTACAATGACAAGCTTTGAAGTCAGAGCGCTTTGCTCTCCTTCCACAAACCATTTTCATTCAAAACAATAACTATTTAAATGGGAGTCTCATCAAAGCCATTTCAGATTTTTTTTTTTTTTCTCCTCTGTCGATGATAAAATATAGTTAAAGCACAGAGGCAGAGACACCTGCCTGCTCCACAGTGCCTATTCAGCATCGGCTGGATACCCCAACGCTCAACCACCTCCGTTACTTTTCAGCACTGTGAGAGAAGGCATCAGTGGCTTCACCCAGTATTACATGGAAATGCTAAAAAGAATAAAATTGAGCAAATTACTCTTTTTGCTGAAAACCTTGTTTAGCTCCTCCCTACAAAAAACATTAAAAGTTGTCTTTTTGTAACCAGTGGGGCTGCTAGAGGCTGGAATGCGATCTGTGGACCTCATCCTGCCTATTCAGAGCAAAAGATAACACCTGCGGGAAGCAGGCAAAAGGTTAAAACCTGGTACCTCTCTGTTTTCCTAAGTGCAGAGCTTGGCACCAGAACAGAGGCTGCGAACAATGGCAGGAGCACCGCGTGTGTTTTCTTTTCCCTTAAAGTAACATTTTTGCTGCAGTGTCATCTTTCTGCTCAGCCAAGCAGGCGCTCTGGGTCAAATCAGCTGCGTGAGCCGTCAGCAGATTTTTCTGGCCCTTTCAAAAGATCTTCAGGCATTAATACAAAGAAGCCAAATCAGTGAAAAAACAGGAGGAAAAAAAAAAAAGCGGACAGACTGCCCACACGTTTTACCGGTCAGGCGCTCGCATGACTGTGAAATAATCAGCATTCTTTTGGTGATATGTAGCAGCTTTAAACCAGCAATCTGGCTTCACTCTCTGGAAAACAGTGTGCTTTCTCGAAAAAGCTAAAACCAGGGTATTACAGCCTGACAGCTTCAAAATTCCTCAGACCTCCCGTAGGAATCGCTCACAAAAGAGCAGGCTATTCCCCAGGGCTCGATGTCAGGGAAACAGACCCTCTGAAGGAAAACCCTACGGGAAGGCATACTTCCATTTATGCCATCTTTTATGTTTTGGCTAAGTGGCTTGTTTATAATTGTTGGGTTTAGGCGAGAGGCTTCACCTCTCTTCACAGTTCCTGTGATGCAGCAATCAGAGCTTTGGGGCCTGTTGGGTCCCTTCCCAAATAGAGAAGAGAGGAGAAGGTTTCTTAGAGTATTTCACGTATTTTGGCAAGCATCCTCCAGCAGACACGGACACAAGTAGCACGGAGGACAGTCCCACTTTCACAGCCTTTAGCACAAACCATACCCATTTCTAGGAGCCACCATGCACCAAGCAGAGCAGAGAGAGGAGAGGTACTGAACAAACTTCATCGCTATTTGCCACGGCTTCCTTAAAATAATTTTTTTTTTTAAATGAAACAGCATTTTTAAGGAACCCCACCCTTTCTATACAAAATTTCTTCAAGGGCTATTGCTATCCCAAACAAAAGAAACTGAGGAGTTACATATGAGACTTCCATACATAATAACTAGCATGAGTCTCTGTTGTTATGTGAGAATCAACAAGTTGTTACAATTGATGAAGACAAAAGATTAATTAATCGCTCATAATTTTGTGAAACAGAATTGTTTGGGCTAAGACTTTCCCATGCTTGGGACATGTAACTACATTCTTACAAGAGAAAAATAGTAGGAGAACATCTAATTAGAAAATCTATGATTTGGCATATGGACACATGAGCTGAATTAAGGCAGAAAAGGACATTTTCTTCAATTCTTTGTTTTGCAACCTTAAGAACTTATTTCATGTAATTTTATGTATTTGTAAATATATTTAATGGATGGTAAGTGAATGCTAATTCCTAGTACTTGTGAAGCAGAGGAGTTGAACTAATCATTGCTGCACATTAAATAACAGCTTATGGCCTTAATTTCTGTTTGTATGGTACTAAAAGAGTGGCCTTCAAGCTTACACCCTCCCTGCTGCCTCTTCTCATGTGAACTTCCTCCAGTTTGCATTGTAGTGATAGACAGATAAAATCATTTCTAAAATGAGATGGAGTCCTGAAATGCAAATCAGAGGAAGAAGTCATCAGAAAGGGGTCTTCATAAGGATTCGGTAGGTTATCAGCTCTTCACCTGCCTGGTAATCAATCCTGGTGCCTGATCAGCTTCAGGGGATGGACCTAGCAGCAGCACAAAGGCTCTTTATTCCCTTTGCTCATGTTGTGACTCCGCTATAAAGCCTAATACCCCGGGAAGGGCAAGGTGGAGCTGGACATCGGGCCTATCAGGTAACGTTAATGTTCAGCCAAGATATGGACCTTGTGTTTGAACGAGACAGACAGTCTTTGAAGAACATAATCTGTGTTGCCAACAATGGCTGGAGTGAAAGGAACTCGCTCTGGTTACCTTATAGCATGGGCTGGTAAAGCGTAGTTGGATTCTTATCAAGATGTTGGGTTTGGGGTTTTTTTAATCATTGATTCATATGGTAATGGCTGTGAATACAAATTGCAAGGTCTTCAAAGAGAGGAAATATGAGGAAGGTATAGCTTTATCCAGTTCACGTCAAGGTTGCACACTTTTATTCTGTGTGATTTTTTTAAATATATAAACCCTGCTATCCTCGCAGGGACTAATCCTATCCATGTCTTTTCAGATTCCCTCCAATCGCAGTCGGACACAGGCTCGCCAGCAGCAGTGAAAGGCAGCAGCTCTCCTGGGGTGCTGTGTTTCTCACATTGACCTTAGCTCTGTTTACCCTTGCTTCGAAAGTTTGGGCCAACATCTGCTAAATAAACTGGAGTGCTGAGGCGATGGGGACAGGGAGGGGGAGTTAAAAACAAATGGGATTGTTCTGAAATGAGAGAGTAGCTAGAGCTCTAGGGAGATTGCTGTGGGTCAAAATATAGGTGCAATTCCCTTTGAATCAATAGAAAGCCTTCTTCTGACATCTCTGATCCAGTTTTGAAGCATGCAGAACATACCTGTCCAAAGGTAGTGTTTCCAATTCAGATTGAAGCACTCTTCAAAATACCCAGCCAAGCCACACCGCTATTTCTCCTGTTTCCTCTTCATTTGCAGCACATTGAAAATGCCCATATACTTCACCCATGCATGCAGTATTGGCTTTGCTCATACAGTATGTTTAAGGGCAGCAGCTTATATTTAAGATAGCAGAATCTGTTTCCCCTGCTAGCTAAACTCAAGTTAATCAACCCAACAGGAGCCAGGTGCAAGCATGGGGGCTAGAAAGGTCTTTTCAAAGCCAATGGTGTATTCATTCCAACACATCATGGTTTAGCCCCTCACTACCAGCAACCGCAGCATTTCACAACACATCACAGCTCCTCTCTGATCCAAGAGGTGCCTCATATGTCACACTTGGGACTTTAGGGCTGGTCCCCAGACCAGTGGCCTGCACAGCATCACTATACTGCACTCATGCCTCCCTCCAGCTGTTTGCCAGGGGCACAGTAATCAAAGCTCACTCACCCTTAGTGAGTGTAAATGGAGAGAAGGATGCTCAGTGCTTCGCTGAAGAAGCTCAGCACCTTGATGGATCAGACATGCAGGTATTGCCTCACGCGTACATCCTTCCTGATTTGAACACCTTGCCAGCTAGACTATCATTTAGGCACTAATTCTGAAAGCCAGTAACACTGGATAAGGCAACATGCAGTTCTGCCCCCCGAGAGCCAGGAGTAAACAGTTAAGTCTCGGACAGGGCGAGGGGGAGGCAGTGCAGGCAGCACCCTAAAGGGTGTTATCACTGTAATGATGAGGCTGCCTAAGAGTGATCCCAGACTCACTCAGGAGACTCCAGTGTAGACAATATATACGGGAAAACCTGAAGCTTCTTAAGTTTTCAGAGAATGCTTTAGCTATGTGGGCCAAAGCATGGCTTTGTTGCAGCAGTTATATTCCCACTAGGAAGCCACTGACTGCATAGCATACCATTATACACCAGTAAAGCACTCTTAAATAACCGTATTCTCAGTATTCAGCATATGCCGTTAAAGCATCAGGATTAACATCCCTTAAAAAAGAAAAACTGGGTAATATGAGAGCAGATATCCCCATTATCAACATATCTACATATTTTTTAATCCCAACCAGCATGTGGCCCTGGTATTATCTCATGGCAGTATGTTCCAGAGCTTATCTAGAATAACTTTACTTTTCATCACCTTCAAAGTTCCCTGAATATTTCCTTGTTTGTCTGTCATACTGCCTTTCGCTTACTGGACAGCTCTGTTCATACTCAAGGCATCTGCGAAACAGATCCCAGCTGACTCAAAGACACTGTCTAGAAAAAAAGGCAAACGAGGCCCTCCTTGACAGCAAGCTGTCTGATACTTTTTTTTCATACACAGCAATAGTGAGACTGGCACAGCATCATCTGAGGTGAGCGCAAGCCCAGGAAGACAATCTTACTACTCTACAGTGCTTTATAGAAAATTTGGAAGCCCTAAGCAATCAGAAGCAGATAAACAGCCAAGAAATCTCTTAATCAAAGATGCCAACTGACTGGGAATCTGCTTTTGATATGAAAACTGATTTTCTAGACATAAAAAGGTGATGCTGAGTTTGAACAAAGCTTCATTGGCTCATGCCAACCACACAGTGAAATGAAAATGAAGTGGAACTTATCTTGTCTGAAAACATCTCACTGAGCCACGCTGGAAATATTCAGTGAGCATGAGGAGATGGGGACTGGTAAGGTGGGTCGGTCAGTCACTGAGCAGGAAACCACCCAGCACTATGCTAAAAAGATCAACCTATAGGAACTTTTCTAGCAGAATTCTTCTAAAAGGGTCCACAGGGTACACCTTGCTAAAGGAAATCACTAACAAAGTTGGCACCAGAGCATAGCATGGAGTTTAGGGGCTGGAAGGTTTTGTCTCAGGGTCTTCAATCCACTGACCGCTCTAGGAGCGGAGCTGGATGCCACGTCTCTCCAGAAGAAGTTGATTATAGGCAACCTGGCGCTTCCCAATCAAAGTATTTCTGTGAAGCCACACTATCCTTGTTTCACACCCGGCAAACTCATGCAGATGCTGGTGATGGCAAGGACAAAAGGGATTCTCTCAGGCCAGGCAGGAAGACTGCTGATGCACAAAGATTTAAACCACAGTTTGTTAAGTTCCAGATGAGAACGATAACCAGTAAACCAGTTTTTCTCCCCTCTAGGTTACAAGTCCTTGAATTCCTCTCCTGGAACAGATCTCAGGTACATCAATCCCACATTGGGACATTTAAGGGTTAAACAGGGCTTACAAAGCATTTCCTCTGCTGATGGTAGAGTTCAAAATATATTACAAATAAAACCAATGAAAATTGCAAAGGAAACTCTATTGATAACTGTCACAGTGGGAATTCCCTGAACATTATTTGTAATCAAAAGCAGCAAAAATAGTAACCTAAGCCTGTTCAGTTCACCTCTAAAAGAAGAAAACTAGAAGAAGCAGGGAGTTGAAATGTGTGTCACTCGATAGCTCCTGGCAAACTCTTCTTGGCTTTATGGTTATGCTTCTAAATCTTCTCAATTTAATGGTGTAGGTTTCCCTATTTTTAGATCACAACTTAAGGCAGCTCTGCTTTTTTCCTCTGCATTATTTTTGGCCATTAAACTTAGCAGAAAAGGAGCAAGAGCATCCTTTAAATACAAAAACCCACCATACACGTGGAAAAACCACATGGCTGGAGGTCGGCTGGAAATCGCTCCCAGGGGCTGACAGACCTCTTGAGTTTCCACTTCGCTGGCCCACGAGGCAGGTCTGGTGCCGGGACTCCCGAGACCCCAGAGGTGCCAGGACGCTTGGCGGCTGACGGAGAAGCTTCCTTGGCACAAGTCTCACGTCAAGCGCAGGTCACCAGCAGGTCTGCAGCGAGCGTCAGTCCGCAACGCTTCGGTTGGATTACAACCACATAAGCCCCGGGTTAATGCAATAATCAGGATGAATATGGCACCTCGCTGCCTCCTCTCTGCACCGGGCTCTGCACCGGGAGGGCATGCCGTCCTCCAGATTGTTTTAAAACAACAAGAAAAAAGCTTATCGTAATCCTCCTGGCAATTAGAGCCCTGACTGGCGGTAGAGCGTAATGCATTTATCAAAACCTCCTCTGAAGGCGCTGAGGGAAGTGAATTTGAAGCTGTTGGGGACTGCAGGAGTAAGAGAGCCCAGCTGCTCCCGGGGAGCCTGAACTGGGGTGAGGGGGCAGAGGGGGGAGGGAGAATTCCCTTGTCTGGGACATGCACATTTTCCATCAGCCTGTTTGTGCAAGGATAAATAAAACGTTATCTCTTTCAGTGTATCTCTCGAAAGCTCGGCAGATTACAGCTGGCATGTTCCAGGGGCTCTTCCTGCAAGGTTTGCCAAAAAGTTAGCCACCCCTAGAGCCATAAATCACCCTAAACCAGGCTTCTTCTCCCCTCCTCCCCATCAATGTGAGAAAAACCCAAACTGTTTTTAAAAAAATTAAAAAAAAGAGAGGATGTTGCCAGTTTTGTGAAATGTCAAGAGGACAAAACTAGCAGCTTTTGCCTTTTTCACAACATGCATCAGCAGCACTTTCCCAGAGGCGATTCACACCCAGAGGCATGTTGAAGGGGATCATCAACCCTTGCCACACGAGGCTGTGGTCCATCAACGTGAGGCAGGATTAAAACAGTGCAATCTTGTAAAAACCATCTAAAGTAACAGGCTAGAGAGGTGTTCCCAGACATCTACCACCACAGACTGGGTAATGGCATCTGATTAAATTCTCCAGACCCCTTTCATTTCCCACCTAGGGTCCACTGCTCTCTTCACAGCCTTATAGACCTCTGAACATCATTTTCCTTGTCCCCACTCCTCAAAATTGCAAGTCGTTTCCTTGGAGGGCAGGGGGAAGAAAATTGCTCATTACGTTTTCTCTCCTCTTCTGCTTCCCTCTGTCTGGTGGGGGCATGCAACCTCTTTGGTCGCAGGACACCCTCCTTCCCATTGAGCAAAGCCCATACCCCAGGATTTTTACGCTGTAATGTAACTGGTCTCCCGACAGCAACCAGGGAGTTTGATCATGACATCACAGCTCTTCTACCACAGGGAACGGAGCTGAGGCCAGCCCGTCGCAGAAGCGTGTTGGCACATGCACACCCTCAGCAAGAAAAAGGATGTCAGAGTAGGGAGTGAAAGTCAGGGAAGAAAGAAGCAGATGGGAAAGTAAAGATGAATTAAAGATTAATTAAATTGTCCTGAGTAAACTGTCGGCAGAGAGTAGCACCCCTGTGCCATCCCCCTGCATCGACTCCCCACACAGGGTGGGATTTCTCTTTACTCCAGATAGAAGCACAGTCCCATGCCCCTTCCAAAACAGCTTCTCCCCTCAGAAAGGTTTTCTTCATTCGAAACCACTGAACAATCATTGCCTTGAGCATTTTTTTAATCACTCCCAAATGCCTTTCCTTTGGGGGATTCCTGTTGAGATCCCACGCTGGATTCTCCACTGGAGTAAATCACCCCAGCTACACTAACTGGGCTGCTGAATTACATCTACTAGAGATCTACCCTCCTCCCAGCCAACTTCACTCCCTACGCTCACCCGTGCACAAGCCTTGTCTGAAGAACTCCTGGTGAAACCTTGCAGTGCATCCTCCCCTGCATAGGGCTATTCGTGGGATTTAAGGAATGTGGACATTATATTGCTATGAAAAGGGGCACTGTACTGAATTTATACACAGAGAGGTTGCAAGGATGATAGCCAGGGGGTAGTAGCCTTACATCTGTGACAATGTTACAGGGGTGACAACAGCAAAAAAACTTTGATCAACCCCAGAGTACAAATGCAGGTTTATACTCTTGCCATCTGGCAGAGTATCATGTTAAGAGCTGAGCACACAACGGTGGCTGCTACTACACAGTGTGCTATATACCAGTAAAAGCTGAATGGATCTACAATAAAGCAGACTTTTGAAATAGCTGTGAAACGAAAATCTAGGCCAGTAAGTGCTGTTAGAAACAATGTCCTTATATTTTTTCCTTTCCCTTGCTGTTCTCTCCTGTCTAGCTTCTACTCTTGGGATTCCTCTTCCCTCTCTTTTCCCAGCCCCAGTGGCTGCACAGAGAGCTATCAAGTGAAATGCTGAACCTAAACTAAAGGTTGTGTTCATTTAACAAGCATTAAATAACAGTCAGGAGGGGCAGACTGGCAGCTGCCTTCACAGCTGAGGCCAATCCCCTCCCATAAATGGTGAAGCATAGCATCCCCACAAATGGAGGAGGTGACTGCAGTCTCTTCTTTCATGCTTCTCCCTCCCCTACTCAGCACAAAGGCATACGAGACCCACCCTGAGCCAGAGACCCATGGATAAAATCCTGGACTAGTATAATCATTGTCTTTTGCACTTCTCCAGAGCTTCTTCAGAACAAGGAGCTCCAATCATTCTCTGGACCTTGCCCATAGCAGCTGTAACTCCCATATACGACACCACTGTTTAGTGGGCAACAATGCTCCGCATCCATCTCAAATGCAAATGTCTTAGCTCAAACGTCTTTCATTAGAAACTAAGTGGACATGCTCTGCCATGCACTTTCCACATGCCAAGAGCACATTTCCTCTGACACATGCAGTAGTGCCTTACACATCGTTATTTGGCCTGCAAAGAGACATAGAGTATCCTTCTGACGGAGATCAGGAGGGACAAACCCTTATTTCACTCATGAGTTCACCATAGCTTAAAGATGTTTGCCCAAGCTAGTAGCAAAGTCAGGAAGAGACCCTACCCGTCCTGGTTCCCAAAAACCGGTTTCAACACCAAGGCCACCACTCCTGCATTATTCAACTTCACAGGCCATAGACGTCAACACAAAACTGGATATGGACCCCACTGGATATGGACAGACATGAACTCATAAATGCCAAGATGTACTCTCCAGTGACGCACTGGTAAAAATACCATGGACAATGGCACGTTATCTAAAGGCCCCCATGGGATCCCTTATCTCTGTTTCGAGTCTGTATTCCACATTAAAATGAACAAGAATATTAGCCAGCAATTAGACAGAAGAAAAATTTAGCCTGGTAGTTAGGTCTCATTGTTACTAAATTTTCGTATCAGGAAATACAATGGCCTCAGAAGGGAAGCAATGGAAACTATCACTCGAAACAACTGAACAGGTTGCTAGACTAGGCACTACAGGGAACAGTTCTGACCTGGCAGGAAGACCCAATAGCCCTATTCTTCCTCTTTGGCATCTGTGATCCTACAATTGCTCAGTCATTTCAATAAATCCTTCAGCTCGTCTATCAGATTTCTTTTTTTTATGGGATTAGCTCTCAAAAGAACTTGCTGCCCAGTATTCAAGCCAGCTTTTCATCTTCAATTGCAACTCTGAGCTTTCCAAACATGCTCAGCACCCAAGAGGCTATCTTCGGAAAGTCCCAGACGAGGTGGTATTGCTTTGCCAAGACTCTGAAGTACTAAGAGTATATTTGATGGCTGCCTGACTCTTCAACAGGAGGAAATGTTTGCATGATGTTCTTATGGATGTTCACACTGTCAATAGGGCTAGATACTATTTTCCCAAAGTAACTTGACCCATTTAAAGAACTTCTTCAGGAAAGCCAATTGAGTATCTCTGACATCTGCATTACCACAGACACTCTGGTATTAACCATCCTCTTTATCTCACTGTATTTTTGTTGATAGCTGAGCTATGCAATGCAGTGGTTCTGGCATCCCAGCAATGGCTAGTTATCAGCAGCAAGAAAGCACGAGGTCTGGGAACTCATTGAAAACATTCAGGGGCGATACATGAGGGACTCGGAAAGATTAGACAGGGTTTGCTGGGGCTCCAGGAATTCCTGCAATTCAGGAGTTACATGGTGAGATTTCTTTTTTGCATGGGACAGCAGCAAGCAGGAAGATGGAGTTTCCATTTCTCTTTAAAGTTGTTTTCCCAAAACTGTCACACATACACAGCTTCTCCTGTTTTTCCTACTCTCTTTCAATCAGCTAGGGTACTCAGGGCACGTCCTCAGAGTAACACCTCTGATGTAAACTGGAGACACTCAACTGGGCTCTCATTTCACCAGGAGCTAGACTTTGGACCCTAACTGACAACATCCACAGCTGCCTCCCCAACAATTCACCACTTAGAAAGGGCTAATTAGTATGAGGTAATTAGTTTCAGGCAAAGAATGCTTGAAAAATAATCTGTGTGTGTAAGGTCAGCCACCCTAGGTTTTGTTAAACACACTTTTGTTTTCTCTGCTGCTGAAACAGATCCCAGAAAGATGATGTAAGACACCTAAACGAGGCAGATGATGGAGATGCAGAGAATCAAGTTGTTTAAACATGCTAAAATGCTTAAAGATGCAAATTCAACCTTAAATGCTTCTGATGTAACAGGCATATAAAATGTGGAGGTTTCATTGACGATGCTAATTATCCTAATAGCTCATCTCCTCTTCCCATAATACACACCCACACCTAGGCTCTTGCTTTGCCAGGGGAGACAAACAAGACAACATGAAAGGAACGTAGCAGAAGACAGACGTGTGGACAATGAGGTCTTGCAAGAGTTGCAGCTACATTCATTTGCCACTCGGCTCCCACCCGGTCATGGGGCAGCTGTGAAAACAAGGCCACTGGGAAAGCACCACGTGAAGCCAGAGTGGAAATGCCAACACAACCTCAAAGTAAGAGCAGCCAATCTCAGCCACAGATGCTGTAGTGGAAGCTTTCTTGCATTGTTGTTGTTTTTTCCCTAAAATAGCCTGTAAGATAAAGAGAGACAGCGATTAGCTAAGTGCCATCTCCCTTGATACGCGTTTGCCCATTATCTGCTCCTGACACCTAATATCTAATTGCACTGAAACATCCCAGCAGGACAGTCCGTTCTAAGAGGAACTAAATAGACTGACTGTGGGGAATAAAAAAAAAAGAAAAAAAAAAGCTTACTGGCACATCCAAGAAATTAAAAGGCTGCACTCCAGCAGGGTTAGGATGTCAGCATGGGGTACAAAAGGTTACTTCTAGGAAAGGTTGGCTACCTCTCAGAGGCATACCCAGGTTCCAAACTATTGGGTCTGGTAAGGTTTCCTGCCCACAAAAATAGCCTCATGCTCTCTGTCAATGAGACCTGGGCTCTTCCCTCTTTCCTTCCTGTTTATAACACATCACTCAAGGACACCAGCGAGATCAGAGGCTCTATGTGCTCCAGAGAGAGACAGCCCCTGCCTCGCCATGCTTAAAATCTGCACAGAAAAAGCAACAGGGGAGAGGATGCATTATGAACTCTCAAGGAGTTTTTTGTTGCTGTCTTGGGTTTTTTGAGCTTTCTTTTTTTTTTTTTTTTTAACTGGTTCATTTCTCTGATCCTGTTTGCCAAGCAAACTCATGATCAGCACAGCTGGCCAAGCAGAACAACATAGCACAGGAACAGATGACCAGGTACAAGAGGATGGACCCTGCCTAAAAAAAACCAGCCTGAAGTATACCGGTATCTCCCAAAGCAACACAGGGGACATGTGGCCAAGCCCAGTTCCCCGATGCTTCAACCGATGAGATCCACTTGCCTTTCTACCATTTTGTAACCAAGGAGCCAACTCTAATGGTGGAAGAGCTACATACCAAGCCCTGTGGGCTCTGGGACTGGCACAAGTCATCCTGCCCCTGAATGCAGGACTGAGTCCACCATATACATGACATTGTTTAAGTGTTTGTGGTAAACTATGCAGGAAGGTATCAGTTATTTGGGAACCTCATGCTGTCCATACTGGAGAAAGGAAAATCTCTAATCCTTGAAAAGCAGCAAATGAAAATTCTTGAGTCTAGCTCTGCTAGACAATTTTTGGCTATAAGGTTTGTCTTCTACATTGTTTCCTCTCACGGCAATGTGATTTTGGGTTATGATCTGCAGATGCATGGAAAATGCCTAATGCCCAGGAACAAGACACAGGTTTTTTTATTATGCTGCAGTGCTCTGTGGTTTGCACATCAACAAAGCAATAGCCATGATGAATACATGCATCCATGACAGTTATGACACAGCGTAAGACGTTCGCTGTCCCAAAAAACTGTGACATAGTTCTCCATCTTCTGACACACCTGCCACACGCCACTGAATACTGTGTTAGCCAATGCAAAATATAACCCCCAGAACTCAGGGACATTGCTTTACTTGGCTTTGAAATCAGTCTGGAAGAATCTCAGTTATCCAATGTTGGAAACAGTCACGATGCATTAGATTGCTATTCTGCCAAAGATCTGTGCAAGCATCTTACAGCCCTAAAACCACTCTGAGCTCTTTAATCTAAGCAGAAGTAGTAGTGCTTGAGTCTTGCTCCAGACAGTTTGCTCAGGTTTTAGAATCTGAGATCTAATCATAATTAGGTTGCAGATCTCATTTCCATGATGCTGGAATCATCCAGGCTGTTATGATCAGAGTCATACCATCTGGAGAAGCATAAAAAGACTCCTAAATCCCACCACACACTGCTGTAACATCATTCCTGTTTTCCTGATCCCCATGCTAAATGGGACCAAATTCAGAAAACAGACCTCTCTGGTCATGAAATCCAAATCCAAAACAAAAGACCATTAAGTGGATTAAACAAAAGCCTTTCCTCCACATAAAAATTATCATGTAGATATAACAGATAAAGCTTTCGATTTATGCCCATTCCTTGTGAAATAATATGCAATAAACAAAAGTCTTACTATATGTACTGATGGGCCATATTTGTCCTACAGGACATTGGTTTGCAAGATGACTGCAACTGTTCTCTCTTTATGCGAGAAAGCAAAAGGAATGCATGCAGCTCTGCTAGGGATGGATGACAAGTCATCTGAGAGCTTATGGGTCAGGATTAGAAAGCAGACCACTATAGTCAATGTTGTGGTGGGTGTCTCTGACAGACCGCCTGCTCAGGAAGAAGTAGATAAAGCCTTCAGACAACTGGACGAAGCCTCATATTCACAGAACCTGGCCCTCACAGGGGACTTTAACCATCCTGATATCTGCTGGAAGGGCAGCAGGGAACAAGCAGTCCAGGAGGTTTCTGGAGTGCATTGACGATAACTTTCTGACACAGGTGACCAAGGAAGTGACAACAGGAGACAACCTGTTGTCATATGAACAAGGAAGATCTGGTCATGGATGTGAAGGTTAGGGACAGCCTTGGCTGCAGTGACTATGAATGGTGGAGTTCAGGATCCTGAGAGGAAGGAGCAGGGCAAAAAGCAGGATCACAACCCTGGATTTCAGGAGACCAGACTTCAGCCTGTTCAGCAATCTGCTTGAAGAGTCCCATGGGACGAGGGTCCTGGAGAGAGGACAGGTCTAGCAAAGCCAGCTAATTTTCATGGATCACCTCCTCAAAGTTCAGGAATGATCCATCCCCATAAGCAGGAAGTAAAGGTAACAGGGAGGGTTGTGTGGATGAACAAGGAGTTCCTGGCTAAATTCAGTCATAAAACAGAAGTATGTAAGATGTGGAAGCTAATCAGCCTTATCTCAATCCATGGGAAATTGATAGAGCAAATAAACCTGAAAACTAAACATATTACAGACAAGAAAGTGACTGGGAGTAATCAACATGGATTTACAAACGGGAAATCATGCCAGACCCACTGGATAGCCTTCTATCTAGCCAACCACAGTGGAGACGGAGAGGTTAGTGGGTGTTGTCTGTCTCAACTTAGGCAAGGCTTCTGGCGTTGTCTCCCATAACATCCGCATTGATAAACTGATTTAAGTGTGGACTAGATAAATGGACAGCAAGGTGGTTTGAAAACTGACTGAACTGCCGGACATTAGAGGTTGTGATCAGCAGCACAAAGTCCAAGTGGAGGCCAGTCACTAGCCAGGGGCCACTACTGAGGTTGGTACTGTTTGACATCTTCATCAGTGACCTGGACAATGGGACTGAGTGTACCCTCAACAAGTTTGCAGAGGATACAAAACTGGGAGGAGAGGTTGTTGTAGCAGATGGTTGTGTTGCCATTCAGAGGGACCTCAACAGGTTGAAGAAATGGGCAAAATGAAACCTCATGGAGCTCAAGAAGGGAGTATGCAAAGTCCTACAGCTCGGGAGGAACCATGTAGCAAGACAAGTTGAAGATATTTCCATCTTGGAGATATTAAAAACCAGGCTGGATATGGCCCTGAGCATCCTGCTCCAGCTGCCTCTGTTTTGAGCAGGGATTGGACTACATGGTCTCCAGAGATCCATTCCCACCTCAGCTATTCTGTGACTCTGTTAGATTGTATGGAAAGTATGCAAATACTCTGGCTTTATAGTACATGAATAAATACATTAGATACTAAGACTGCCTAATTGTACATTCAAATAAAAGGTGACTATGAAAGCTGTCAAAATGATGAAGGCTGCCAAAGTGGACACCAGTCGGAAGGTTGTATACATTCACAAGCACAGCAGGCAATGCACAAATAAGTACTGCACCAGCTAGTGCCAAATATGAAGCCCCCTTCTCTTTTTTATTTTCATTTTACTTTTATTTCAACTTTCATTCAGGAATGAGATTACATCTTTGACTTTGAATGTCAGAGGTGCAGGGTCAAGGGTCTCTCACTCTCCCTCTTTCAAAGGTCCATTTTGTTCCCGATCAGAGATTTGAACTTGGAGCTCCATATCCTGAGCCATCAAACTGAACTCAAGATGAGGAGCACCACACTGTCTTGCTCTTCCTTTGGTTTGGCTTCGCTCTTGGGATATTCCTAATTACATTTTCTTAAAAACTTTTATCTCTTCACTAGCATCAGAGAACCACAGAACAATTAAGGTTGGAAAATACCTTTAAGATCATCAAGTCCAACCATCAACCCAACACCACCATGCCCACTAAACTATCTCCTGAAGTGCTACGTCCACACATTTTCTGAATACTCCCAGTGACGGTGAATCGACCACCTCCCTGGGCAGCCTGT
>NW_010561206.1:99218-107898 GCF_000687285.1 Phaethon lepturus | reverse complement strand
GTTGCAGTTCCTCTGAGTTGGATGAAAGTCTTCTGTAAGTAGACAGGGAGAGTATTTAGTCCATAACAGGTTGTTGCGAGGGCACGACTTTGGGGGTATATGGATATCGGCACTGTACTAGTAGGGTTGTGTTTGCAGGCTCCATCAGTTTGTCTGGGAACAGTCTTCCAGGGCTTAGTGTTGACATTGACAGGGACATAGATTTGAAATGCTACTTCATCTTTACAATTACTGTCATTTGGCAGATATCTGAAACCAGCTAAAAGGCACACAAGAACAGCCTACGGTATGTTGTGAGGACATACTTCAGCTAATAGACAACTATTTCTATGCTACAAATTCATATTTCAAATCCAATAATTTCATAGAAATACTTTACTCCATGTGCCCTGAGATGTAAAATGATGTTTGGGCTCTCAGAGTAGGAACAGATCCTGTTTCTGAACAGTTGTACTCGAGGACGTGCTGGAGATCCTCCTTTAGCTTACATGATAGGAAGCCAGGTTGCTCGGCAAAGGTTGAACACAGAAATCATGTCCCAGCCCTTTCGTACATTCCTTAGAAGTGCAAAGTATTTCTTTACCCGCTGATCTTAAAGGACTCTATAAACTTTAGTGAGCCATCGGGAGAGCCCATCAACTCCTTTTGCATCATATTCATTTGCTGTCAAACAGAGCTTTTGTTATATGGCAAGAATGGATATGTGGAATTTATGAGTTTGACAGGTAACAGAAAACAAGAATTGTCATTTCAGTTCACTTGAAATGGATTCAGCTGAGAGAAGATGATACTTGTCCAGGATACAACTATGTGCATTGTGTAGGTGAGAGTAGAAGCAGCAGAGTGGTGTTGGTATGCCCCAAATTAAACAGGGTAAAATGATTTTAGGTGTTCCCTAGTTAAGAATTGGAATTTAGACTATTGGGCTGTGCTTATTCGCTCTGCTGTTTACATTGCAGGGGACTGCTGAGTGTTATCACACTGGAAAATCTGGCCTTAATGAAATAGCTTATTTTTTAAAATTGCAGATGATAATTTTCATTTGAGAATGAATCTGGTCTCTCAAACAGGCTACAAGTAATGACAGGTCATCAACTGCAAGAGAAATTGCGCTCACCAGTACCATTTTTACACTGCTCTAATGACTCGTCGTGTGTGTGTTGCGATAAAGTATTTTTAATTAATCTCAACCATTTAAGTCCATCTGACAATATAACTGAGTAGTGGGATAATAAATAACAAAGACCGTGTACTAATTACCAGTGGAAGAGCAGAAACGGGTTTTCGTTTAGATTTTAAACATTGTGATACATACCAGAGGCATATTAATCAAATCTAAACCTTTTAAAGCTAAGAGTTTCTAAATGGCAGAGGAATTAATTTAATTTTTAAACATTCTCCTTGCAGCATCTCACTAACATGCTTTCAGTTAAAAGAGCCAGATTCTTGTTTCCAAAGCAAGATCTTTGTTGTCTTAATATAAATTAATGAAAGCATTCCCTTTTCTCTTTCTCTTCTATATATTCTCTCAAAATAGCTCATCAGGGCTGTATCCTGCAATTTGCTGTGCCCTTTGGCCCTCATCCAGTAAAGCACTTAAGCATACAAATAGCCCTAATTTTGGTGGGAAGTGGGCAACTGAGCATGAGACCCTCCTGTGTGTCCCGACAGCTTCCACGCCGCTCTGTTTTCAAGGGAAATTTGCAGCACGCTTCCCAGCCTGCACAGCGTTTTCTCCACCAAACATGAAGAGTATTTCACAATACAGTCCTGATCCTTTATTTGTGCATCTATTTACGAGGTTTTAAGAGCTATTTAGTTGAAGTGGAGGATCTTTGTGTTTCAGGTACCTTCTCATGAACTCTGCTCTGGAATTCAGCAGAGGTTTTGCCATCCATGTCTAACGGTAGTTGAGGACTTCAGCATCTCACCAGTCGTGGCACTAAATCTTTAAAGTAAAATCCAGTCAAAGCAGTTCCCGGGAGCCTGCAATTGATTTCAGTCCAGCAATTACCCTGTATTGACTGACTCAAGCACACTGTCCATCAATAGCAGGAGCTGCCTGCAGAGACTCGGTTGCGGGAAGCTTTCACGTTTTGCAGGTGGCAAATAAAAACGGGGACCCTAGCAAACATATTTCAACCACAACGTGAACAACCTAATGTTAAAAAAAAAAAAAAATCATTTAAATCTCATGCACTGTGTGAAGGGTGCTGTCATTTAATCATGTAAGTAGGAAAATAAAGATTTCTCAGAACCAGATTACTACGGGGGAATGTCCCTCCTCTGGAGTTTGGTATTGCTCTCAGACCAAAACAGGGAGCTAATTTCAGCTTTTACCCTTTCCCAAGTTTGATACCATTGCTCTTCCTGTTTCTTTGCATCATGTCCTTTCTGCAGCTTGCTTTCTTTCTTACTCTTTTTTAAGATTTATTTTTTAAAAGTCAAAAAGAGGAAAAAAGAGGGTATTACAGCAACAGAGACTGAGCTGGGTAGAGAAAGTGTTTCAGCTGTTCACAGGCAGGAAATCTGAGCTCCTCTGGAACCTGAATGAGTCCTGGAGCAGTCTCGTTATTTTTATATATTTATTTCCCTGTTTGGCTGTTCTGCCTGCTTTTCCCACGTTATCATCAAAGTGGCCCCAGAAGGGACAGTTGTGAAACAGAAACTATCTGTGAGTAAAGGAACAAAAACAGAGCTTTTGTTAAGCTACAGATGCCTTGGTTTTAGCAAAAACAAACAAACTTCAATTGCCGTAAGTATTTGCAAATGTTGCCGCTCTCTAGTAAATATGTTTTAATATTGGGGGGTTGGGGGGTGGGAATGGGGAAAGGCAAGAAGAGATGTCGGTGGCAGCCCCACCTCGTTGAAATTTGGGTTAGGCCAGTGTACCAGCAGTGGTTTCTCCCTCTTACTCTCTGCCCTGTCCTGAACGCAGATAGGTTTGCAGCAGTGAAGCTAAAGGAAAAAATAGTTTCTTCCCCTGGTTCACATGAACTGCTTTGAACTGGAGCAGATGTGGATGTACAGAACTATCTGCTCACAGCAACTGTTCCATTTATAACCACGGGTTTTCTATTCAGGTCTCTTTATCATTTTAACTTATTTTCTGTTTCCACATCCTTTTCCACAATAAAATATTCTTAACTAAATGGGTTTTCATCTTGCATCCAAAACCTTCGCAAGTACTATTCCTTGCATGAACTTACAATGCCAGCGTTATTGTACAGTGACTTCTTGCTAATAATGATGGCCAGTGGAGGCAAGCTTGAGTTTGGGTGTGTGGTATTTGTAAGGTGGGGTTCAGAATATCGGTGTATTACCAAATCAGGGCAGGATCCGGAGTCTGATGTAATGGGGATAAAAATCTTGTAAAACGTGTTTGTAATATCTAACTTCCAAATGGCATTTCTCTTAATTTTCTGCTTTGTCGAACTGTATTCAACGTTGGTGTACAAAATAAGTTTGTGTGCAACCCAGACCAGAATCGTTCCAGGGAGTACAGGTAAGAGATTCAAATTCAACCACAAAAATTCGGACGACAGTGGTGTTTTTGCTTTGTGTTTTTTATGAGCTCCTATTTCAGAGTAAGTTCATTCACTGATTTGATTAAGTGCTCAATAATTAATTCTGCAAATGCTCTGCTAAGTAAGAAGGTGAGCCCTGCGGTTCCCACTGACTGACAGGAGGGATATGTCCTGAGATGAAGAAAAAAATGCACGTAGTCACAGATGAAATCAGTAGTGGTGTGTGGTTAAAACTAATCAGTTATGCCTCTCCAGTTCTCCGCTCACTTGAGCGGACCATGTGGCCTTTATTACAAAATTAGGAATTGCTTTTTTTAGAGTTACTTCAGTTTCTCTGTTCTCTAATTTTCTATGGAAACAGTCATTTGTTTGTATATCGGAGACCATACGTGTCAAGTTCTTTGTTTTAGTTCATTGCTTTGGCCTTGACGCAGAAAACAAAAATTTCATCGGAGTTGTGGAGACAGATAGGATTTTAATTTAAACCGTATTAAAAGTTGAAACCTGCCGTGACCGTGGTGTTTCTTAGGGTTCCGCTGTGAATTACCTCCTGCACTACCTTCGGGAAGGCCAGAGACTTTTCTTTGTAATCTGAAGGCACTTTTCTCTTCTGGTTGACTCAATACCAACTCTAAAACTGGATGATAGAGTCCTGTGAAGCAATGTTGTGTTGGTGTTGGGATACTCTGAGGAAAAGTCTAAGAAGGTAGGGTGTCCTGGTACCCAGGTTATGGATTTGACGCAGCATTGGGTAAGAAATGCTTTGCTGTCATTGGGTTACCTTCATATCACTCAAGTTGCATTAAGTTAAATGAAAATGAACGTAGATATTCGCAGTATGGAAAAGAGAGTTTCGAATGTTCCCCAAAAACAAATAGATGAAAAAAGCAAGGGAAATTTTGTGCTTAATCTGCTCTTACCAAGATTAAACGGGTAAGATCTCTCCCTCCATCTATCGAGCTTACATGGTGTAGACAGGTGTCTGACACACAACTTGCACTCACTTAGACTCACTTAATTGTGTAATTGCACCCCCAGGGTGCACCTTTCAGTGTGAAGTGTTTCTCTTGCTCTTTTCTCCTTCCCGCTATCCATACACTTGCTATTGCAATAGCTGTAGCTCGCTTTGATTGGTTTAATTTTCCTTTAAAGATTCTTCTAAGAGAAAAATACAGATACTCAGCTGCAAATATTTTTTTAATCTCTTTGAATGTTTTTGGTTATAGCTTATGTTGCCACCCATTCCACATTAACCCCGTGACAGAACTTTTCTCCTGAACTCTCCTAGCGTCCTTGCACTACCCCTCTGCAGCTTTAATAAGAATTAAAACTTCATGGGAATGTACCCGGTCCACAACCACATCAAAGCTGTGGTTGAAGTCCAGTTTTCAAACAGCCCCCAAAGTTGGCCAAGTCTGGTGTTTCAGTTTTGATTTGATATGTTGTATAGAGGCCCTACTTGCAACATCCAGCGAAGGCTGGAGAGCAGACACCAAGTTCCCAAAAGCTAATTGCTGTCTGGACTGAGGCAACATCTCGTTTATCCATTCCTGTAACTTGTCCACAGGGGTTGTTTTATCCTCTCTTTCACCAAAGCACCACGTAACTTGTCTGGTTTTAATACTGGCCAGTAGTAATTTCTTAATGTGCAGAATGTGCAGTGAAGGAAAATCTGTTTACAGTTCTTTGATAGATCAGTTCAATTTTTGTTCATACTTGCCAGTTTTATTGACTTTATTTTTAAGGAAAAATAATTATGTGGAGTCTGGTTTTAGTCGAGGACTTTTCTGGTTTATGTGAGGAACAGACAAATACCTGTCGTAACAGAAGAGTAAAATTAGGTGGGAAAAAAGTGTTCTTTCCCTTCAACAAATAAATCAAGTGCTTCCGCTGCACAATAACATACAGCAATGTAACACATGTGGGCACTAAGGATAAGCAGACACATCAACAGAGGAGAATCTCTGACAAGTTTTAGGTATGTCACTGGGACATGGGATGTATCTTAGTAGACAGTCTGTCACTTTTGTTCCTGAATAACTTTTGACATGAGACAGAGAAAACTGCAGAGTTTATTTTAAGGTAGATTGTTTAATTTTGTGTCTGTTCTCTTTCTTTCTTCCTTTCTTTTTTTTTTTTTTCTCCCCTGGATACTTTCCCTTTTTCATACCCAAAAAAATAGTGCCCCAGCTATTTGTTAAGTTTGGGGATTTGGGCTAAGTAGCTGGTTATATTTGGGAAGAAAGCAATGGATGCAGAGAGCAGCTGGATGCTGTCGCAGTGTCAGTTCCTCGGCTGTGCGAGACGTGCCCCCGCACACCCATCCCTCCGCCACATGCTGTGCCCCCGGAGCCAGGAGGGACCTCGAGGAGCTCAGGCACTACCAGGTCTCTGTCTGCAGGAAAGAGATGATGCTCTCGAGCTGACCCCGAGTTTCATGTGGACGAATACAGCTTTTTTTCCTTTTTTTTTTTTTTTTTTTTTTTTGGTTTCTTTTTCTTTCTGGATGCGTGTTGTTCTTTGGTCAGGCGAGCACTTGAGAGTGTTGGTGAGAACTCCTGTGCAGAGCGGTGCTGGTGGAGGTCAGTCGCAGCCCTTGGGTCACTGCAAGCCCTAAGCCTTCCCTGGCATGACTGAGCAGACTCCCAAACCGTGTGGATGTTCAACGGTGGATCGGATGTCTAAAAATGTAGATCACCTAAACAGTACTTGTGATCAAAAGGAAATTTAAACATGAGGCTCTCCAAAAGAGAAACCATTTGCGAATCAGTGCCTGAGCATGCTTGATGCAGGCAGCTGGTGCTTTGCTGTCTCTCTGCATCCAGCTACACTCCCACAGCACCGAACACACCCGAGGCTGAGCACCCCGAGAGGCGCCGAGTGCCCTCGTCCCCCATCGCTTCCCACGGTCAGAGCCTGGAGGGAGCGGCGAGGCAGAGGCAGAGCCAGCCAGCTGCGCGGCGGCAGCGGCTCGCTGCCTTCTGGGGCTGGCTCATTCGGGATGGAGGATTCAGGACCAGGAGAAATGTCAGAGTCCCCTTGGGACCAATGTGGGAGCATAAGGGCTTTCCAAAGAGGCTGCACCTGGGAGGAAGGGGATTTTTTTTTTTTAAAGCTCTTGAAAGTGGGTAAATCTGGGTGATGCTCTGTCTTTTCTGGCTTCCCATCTTACACAGACTTGATTTGTTACACGTCTGTGGCACAATCGATAGATGAAGGCAATGGAATGTTTTATTCACCAAATTTGAAGGGCACAGAAATTTGCTGTGGAAAACCAGCATGTTCCTGTAGGCTGGAACTCCCCCAAGCCACAGTCTGCCTCCAGGTGTGTCTCACAGCCTCCTCCAAGAAGGGGGCAAGAAGTCTTTGCCCAAACAGAGAGAGGATAGCTTGTTCGTGAAGAATTTTCTTTCACATTCAAAACATCTGAGTTCCAGGCTGGTTGGTAAAGTGGTGTTTGAGAGAAGGTTTTAGTCCTTCTTGAGTCCAGTAAGCTCTTTGCATCGGTGGGTGTCTTCTAGTGAGAGTCTGCCAAAGTTTGCGTGAACAAGGGTTTCACTTTGCATTCTCTGTATTTTAGTGAAGTTTTACAGCAGCGGGAGTGTGCAGCATAGGATCAAGGAAGTCCCTGTTAGAAAAAGAGGAAAAGATCTGTCTTGCCTCACTGAAATTGTACAGCGAAGCTATGAACTTGGACCATGAGGGTTATAACTGTAGCATTTCTGAGTCCTCACCAATAAATTGTTTTGCTTCCTGTTGCTTGTGGTTTTAGAAGCAGGGATCTTACAGCAATACCAGCCTTAGCTCATCAGAAGATTTTGTTCTATTCTCACCATTATCTTCTTAAACACTGCATCAGTCATTTATGAGTCTTCTGCATGCAGCCTTCACCTTTCCTTGGACATGGTAGCGCTCTTTCTTTCCACCCTAACTTACGCAATAATCTTACAGCTTAAAATGGTGTTCTGTACTCCTTACTCAATGCACATAGAACTTAAACCCAATCAAAAAGTCCAGATGAAAATAAACAGATGGATGAGTACATGGATGTCTAAAACCTGCTGCTATACTAAACCATAATGAAAGCACTAAAGAGAAGTATATCCTTTAAACTCTCTTTATAAGGCTTTATGAGGGAATAACTTGTAGCTTTTATTTTTGAAGGGGAGCAACCATCAAGTAAAAATCTGTCTGGAGTAAGTGAACCCGGTAGTCACCAAAGTATGTGTTACAGTTTGGAAACGTCTGTGAGAGGCTGTCACTGAGAACAGGCCAAAAAGGGAGCCTGAAAGAAAAACTGGAAAGGAGGTGGGATGTTATTAAAACTGTAATTGTAAACATAGGAGGCACTCTGATATTGTTTCTTTTTCTTTAAAACTGCCATGTGAGCAGGACTTGCTGCCTGGGAGTTTGCAGCGTGGGATCCAGGAATGCTTTTTCAGGCTAGAGGGGAAGATGCACATTGTCTCAGCAGGTGTATGGGTTCAAATAATGAATTTGGACCATCAGAGTTATGACCTGTAGGATTCCTTTGCTCCTTAAGGAAAGGGCATGTTAAACCAATGTTGCTAGTGGTATGTGTTCAAATTTGATATGCTACTTGTCTGGGTGGCTTCAGAAATGTTGTGTTGGAAGATAGACACCAAAGCTTCACCGAAGTCAAGGGATGGGCTCCAGACATAAGTTGTATAGGTGCTGGGAAGGACCCACCTTGCAGGTGACTGCCGTGGTCTGCATCCTGTCACCTGGGGCGAGAGGGTGCCCGTCTCGGTGGCGGCGCTGGTGGCTCAGCGTGCAGGCAACAGCGGGCTTGCAACGCTTACTGCATGTAATTAAACACTCCGGCAGTGCCAGTGGGCAGCAGCTGTTTTGAAAATAACACGCTGGAAACATGTTGGGACATTTGGGTGGCAGTAAGCCCATGCATACTTGCAACTGAGAGCGCCCTGTCTCCCCTTTGATGCCCCACTCTGTACCCTCGTTTCAATGTCCTTAAGGTTTGCTGTGTTAAGGAGAGCTGCTGGTGATTTTGCTTAACTTTGAAAAGCTGTAGTTCACGGAGCATATATATAACTTCGGGCCCATGAGTAGGACCATTCAAGAGACTGGGTCTGCTCATGTGTGACGCTTGTCCCTGGAGCCGTTCGCCTCTG
>NW_010561206.1:87441-99187 GCF_000687285.1 Phaethon lepturus | reverse complement strand
ACCGCTCTTGGCGATGGGCAAGCATGACGGGCTCTTCTCCGTGCTCTGAAGTGTTTAAATTTAATAGCAAATTTCGTAAACATTCCAATAAGTGCTGGCACAGATCGCTCATGAAGGGTCATCCTGACAGCGTGTGCCGTTTTATAGTCTATATATAGGGTGTCTTAAAAATTTATCTTTATGTTAATTTTTTGTGGAGCTCATGGGCGTGTTCCAGTTGTGCTCCCAGTGCCCCCAGCTGGGGCTTTCATAGGAATTTTGAACTTAATACACAAAATGTAGATGGGAAATGTGGGGGAAAATTATTGTGGTGTTAATACCATTTTCAGAATTTTTGTGGTATATTGAAGATTATTGTATGTTTATTTGTGACACTGAAGGCCGTCAAAGTCACACCATGACAGTGAGAAATTCCACTTTCTGTGGGTTGGCTGCAGAGAGTGAGAATGAGGTGTATGACATGGACACTATTTGTTGTGTAAATGGAGGGATTGATGGCGATTGCTGTTGGAATATTTTCTTTTTCCTCCCTGTGGTGGATTTTGTGTTCACTTATTTAATTCAGTTGTGGTCTTAGAAAAACTTAAGATGTCTTTTTAGTTTTGTCTCAGGTGCCTTTCTGGTGAAGGGTGTTATAGGAAAATATTTTACTGCTAGATGGGAGTGTAAGAAGCTTTAGAGAAGCTTGAATGATTTCAAATTGCTTTCCTTTTGCTTTGTGTTGTTATTCCTCATCCTTGTCACTACTGGAATGCTGATGCTTTTGGAAATATCTCTTCAGCTTGATCCTACAAGTTGATCAGTGATGAACCAGACCTATCTGGCCTGAGAGGTCTTTGCTTAGCATCAGCAAGACAAATGGCTACTTAAATATGCACAGGTTCGTGTTTTCCTCGATCAGGATTGACGTGCTTTGCCCTCAGTGTTGTACTGGCTTATTTTCAGTTTCTTTATAAAGAAGGCCTTGTAGTCAAGCGGTCGGAGCAGGAGCTAGCAGTCTGACCTAGGTTGTACCCATGACTCAAATTGCACTGAGTCAACATGCATCTCAGCCAATCCAGGCTGCAAGCTGAATTATTAGGAATGACTTCAAGTAAGATTTTGCATTTGGATTTAGCTTATGTGAAGGAGAACTGATTTTAAAGATGTTTGAAGAAGGGAATTTTAACCGGAGAGGGTTTTTTGGTGTTTTTTACAATCCATGTTTGTGTTCTGCTCCACCATGTATTTATTTTAAAATCTGGTTGTGTATCAACACATTCTCAATCTGAAATGTAGATCTCGGACTGAGATGTTTTAAATGTTTGAACTGAATCCAGTTTTAAAGTACCACAGTTATCTAAGAAGTACATCAAAGTTTCCGTCAGTGTTCATTTCTCATTATTATCTGTTCTGGAGCGCTGATTGTTTTTCAGTATAATTAGTGTATGTGTTACCGTAAGTTCTCTTTCTGGCCTTGCATCAGACGTGCTCTCGTGTTTACAGAGAAGAATCTCCTCCACTATCTGTGAACTTAAGTTTTACTATGTCAAGAACAAACTTTTGCCCTGATTCCACAATTTTAGATATTAGATCTGTGTACTATCAGGTCACTCAAAAGTACTGGTTTTGTTTTCTTTGAGTATGGGCACATATGGTTTGCATTTCTATCAAATTCCTCAAAAAAGCACCCAAATGAGTTAACGGTAGCTCTATTCCTCTATGCCAGCATTAGGGTCTCCATGGTAGGACAGTCGATAGTAGATCTAAAATAAAGCCCGCTGATGTCAAGTTGCCCCACCAAAAATTTCCTGAAACTTGAACCAGTAAAGTGAGTGTATTTATCCTTCAGCATTTTGTGTTATGTGACTGTGGAGTTTTGGATCTGGTACTAGCAGCATTAAATCTTACATTGTTAAACCAGACTTGTTGTTGCTTATCTTCCTGGAAAAGGATGTACTCCCATGACTTGGGATGAGAACCAGACAAGCGCAAAATACTCCATTTGGGTAGGAGTAATTAGCTGGTTAAATAGCAGCTCCTCAGAAAAGGGTCTAGGAGTCATAAACTAAGCATAAATCCACAATATCTTATGTTGTAGGGAACGTGTAGTAATTCTGCTCAGGGCTGGAAAAGGCGGACCTGGAGTACTTTATCCAGTTTCAAGCATCTTTTTGCAGGAAAAGTGTGTATCGTACAGCCTAAAGCCAAGAGGAGAGCAACAAAAATGAAAAGAAATCCAAGAAAATATGTCTTAGAAGAAAGCAGTGGAAGAGAGGCATTTGACCAACAGGGTTTGCAAACTTCAGTTTGAGTTTCTAGGTAGAGTTGTTGTTTGGAGGGGGAATATTCATTATCCTCATCCTATTCTGAGATGCCCTGTGTTACTGCTGAAATTTGTTTGTAACTTGGAGGGAAAAGTCCATCTTACAGGAGGCAAAAGGAAATAGCGGGAAACCCTCTGTGCACACATGGCCTCCGTGCCAGCTGCTTTCTGGAACTCCTGGGTCATCATGTCCAAATCTTCGCTATTTCGGGCAACCACATCACAGAATCCCATTCATAAATTTCTCAAGTACCATTACAAAAATAGTTTGATTTTATTTATTTATTTATTTTCTTTTTTGCCTCCATTGCTCTAATATGAACCTCATGTCTCTGATCTGGACTCTTATCTCTAATGATTGTCTTTGAGTGTTTTAAATGTTCATGTAGTCACACGTGTGCTTTATTTGCTTTTCATTGCCCTCTGGCTTCTTGACCACCTGACTTGGGCAGGGGAAGAGGGTAATAAAGGGATAGTTTTCTAGTTCTTTTATTGTCTTCTAGAAAGCCAAGCTTCTCCCTCCATCACTGCCACAACCTCCTCAGTCATTTTGCATCTGTTTAAATTTGAGTTCATGTTTCTGAAATAGCGGGTGATGAGTACTGCAGGAAATATCCCAAAGAAATGCTGCTGTTGCTCTTTCATCTTGATGGGAAGTACCTTGCTAGATTGTCATTTGCCTTTTTTTGAGCTGTGTCTCATGGAGGGATAGTTGTACTGTGATCAGCTGTCATATAAGGAAGGAGTCCTGAAGTATCCTGCAATACTAGACAGAGCTTCTATGTGATACCTCTGGAGAAGATTAGGAACAGTCTATGCTTGAGCAGAAACCACGTTCCACTGTGCTGAGCGCCCTGATGGGCTTGTAAAAGAATTGCAGTCATAGGAAAGATATTTTTGTGGGTGTTCCTTGAAATTGAGAAGTCCCGTTGCTTGTGGGCATAGGGTGGACAGGCAGTGGGCATGCAGTTTGATCATAAGGCATTAGCTGCAAGTTGGTTTGACACTGGTTTCTGCTATTCTACTCTGACAGCAATTCTGCTACCAGTAGTTATTAGAAGTTCTCAACAGAAAGTGTCTCCTGAGAAGACACAGGTGGCTGCAGGAGCAGAGGAGTGTTGTGTTAGCCTTTTCCTATACCATCATGAGGGCTGTCAGGCAATCCAGCAACTTGAAGTTGTTACCTATAGTAAAAAAAAATTCTGCATGATTTACAAGGAAGAAGATATTTCCAAGGTTGTCCCTTAACTGATGTGTGAGAGAGGAGCAGATGTACCAGGTGAGGTTTTCTAGAGATTGAGCAAGAAAAATCGCAGCTGGTTTTCTGGAGGTGAGGGTCGTGAGGCTTTAGTATCTCAGAATCTCAGAATGAGATTCTCAGTAGAATCTCAGAAGATTCCCAGCTAATCACCCTCATCTCTTTCAGTAGAGGGAATCACACATCCTCGTGGACAACATGTCCAGCTTCTGAGAGGAGGTATTTGGTATATTATATATAGGTATATTAGGTATAATATAGGTATAATATATTTAGGCATATTATGAGTTTAGGCAAGAGACCAGGTTTAGAAAACTGAAGAAATGTTTGGTCAGGTGTGGCTTACCACATTGTATATGGCTATATTGCACATACTCTGGAAAGTATTTATTGTCACCGGGACTTGAGCAGAAACAGCCTTGTCTTTGGTACCTACAAAGTAAGGAGAAGGCAGAACTGTCAGTCAGTGGTAAAACCAATAAGTACCCTTCCCCAAACTAGAAGAGACTCCAGCTCAAGGGAAGAATGGACCTTGTACCAGTGGTGGGGATACTGATGCATTTTAGGATTGCAGAAGCTTGGCATCCCAGCTTAAACTGCCAGCCGTTGCACCCATGAGGACTGTGACCCATGAGGATGCAACCAGACCAGTGTACCTCGTTTGGTTCCTGATGATGAAGCAACAAGGCTCCAGTCAGAAGGGCAGAGTTTTAAAAGGTCATTGCTGGGTGGAAATTTTTATCTGCTGAACTGAATCAATATTTTGCAATTTGTAAATCTCAGAGCTGTGTGGTGCACCCCAGTGATGTTGGTGGATTAACGAAAGATAAATGTCTGTCTGCACAAGAAGATCCTCCCCCCCCTTTTTTTTCCGAAGGTGTAGGTTTCCTAAGGCATAGCAGCAGCACAACCAGTCACTTTGGTTGTGCTGCTACTAGGCGTTTCCATATTTAAACAGTACTCCAGATTGTTTATTGAAGTGGGTAAGCGATACGTCGTCCAAACCTCTGGGAATCGCACCATAAATTTCCCAAATAAATAGGCATAAGGAGAGAAGCCAAACAGGATACAAGTGCTAAAAAGCCCCAAGATTAGCAACATGTGTCCCTCTCTATCAAACCAGCAAGTAATTGTTTTACTATGAAAAACAGCATTTCAGATACAGATTTTTCTACAACTGGCTGATTTTGGTGCTTGGCTTCTTAAATCTTATTTAAAAGGTGACAGGCTGAGTCCTTTCTAAGAGCCTGAGGGCTGATTAGCAAGTGGAAAGATTAGCAGAGAAAGCACTTGATATTTTCTTGTCCAGGGATATCCCAGCAGGGCGCTGCAGGAATTGTTATGCAGGCTGGAGTAAGTGCGATGTGGCTTTTTTTTTTTTTTTCCACTGGAACATCATGTTCAGGGATGATAGTGTTGGTCTGTAGATATCTTCTCCTGTGAGAACTGCCACTCCAAAAGCTTTGGGCTGGGTCAAGTCATACCTACGCTTATACTTGCTCCAATTTTCAGTACCGTTAGAGCATCCAGCCTTCCACAAAATACAATTTTGTGATGTACGATTGCGGGACATTAATCAAGAAGACTTTCTGTATTCTCTGAAGCTCCTTTGAAGCGTCTTGTTGGACTGCTTTGTCTGGAGCTGTGCTGTGGTGGCATTCACTGTCCTTCCTGCCTTCAGCCGTGAGGGCTTCACAGGCTAGAACCAGCCCGCAGGTAGGGAAGGAATAAGGAATATAAACTGTTGATCTGAGTTATAAATACTTCCTGAAGTCTCTATTGTTAGAGACAAAAGTTATCAGCAAAGAAATCTTAGTTTCATAAAAACAAAAATCATGCTTGTGTGAAAACTAGGTAAAGAAATAGATTCAGAAATATTACATGTGGTGTAATGTTGGAATATTTCTTCATGTAAGTACGTGTCGTTATTGACAGAGGTGCAGTCATTATCCACTGTTCGGGGGCACTAATATCCTTTACGTACGCGTTGGTGGTATACAAAATGCCTATACTCCACCCAGCTCTCTTCACCGCTGCTGGAAAAGCGGCTTGGATGGAAGCTGTTCCTCAGGGAGGAGGTCTGACATAGCTTTCCCTAACCAAGTCCCCCACCAGTTTTCACACACAAACGCACCCCCCCCACCGCCACCCCCGCCCCCAGAATATGGGCTCTTAAAGGCTATAAACCCAGGGAAATCGATTGCATGCACCTTTTATCCCAAATATATCTGCTGCTGCTCTTCTATGGCTCCCATATTGGCAAGAAACAATTTTACATTGCTTGGAAAGTCATCTTGATTTTCTTGAGGTTTTGCCGTGCGAAGGAGGTGAATGGGGCCACACGTGTGTGCTTGCTTGGGTGCCAGCTGTGGGTGATGCCCTGATGCTGTTGAGCCAGGTGAGGTGCCTGCCCCTCCGTACATCTTTACCAAGCAGCTCGTGGAAGGGTGCCTTGATCGTGAGTTGGGCTGAAGAGTGAGTGTGAAAATAAAAATTCATACCCCTACGAATTTTTTTCAACCACTGCAGTGGTTCAAATATTTTAAATATCGTATGTCTCTCAAATTAATGTATTGTGCAATAGCTGATCCAATGTTATGACACCTGTTCCACCATAACCACTGTTGCTCTATCACATCACTTCATAGAATATCTCCAATACGTAGTCAGTCGTAATAAAAAATAGCAACAGCTATGGGTTCCAGACATCCAAAAGGTTAGTAAAGCAAACAGTTCAAGGACATTAATGGAGAGAGCTCACTATTAGATTTGAAATCAATCAGAATTGTGCCACCTTCCTTTATATATTACCTAGTTGCCCTCTATTCCTTTAAATATGAGTATTGACACCATTACTGTGGTCAGGGAAAAGGACTTTTCTTTCTCTTAATCAGCAATAAATTTATTGCAGGTTTAAAAGCAATTACTTCAAGGTAATTTTTGAAGAGCTTGAATGTTTAAAAAAAAATAAAATACAGAGACTACTCATGAGACTAGAAACCTAGCTGGCAAAAATGTATCGTGTTTTGTAAATTGGTTGAACTGACCAACCAACATAGAGTATGTATTATTAAAAAGCAATAAAGTTTGCAAAAAGCAGTTTACAATGTATTTTGAAAAAGTTTATGGAATAACAGATATACTAAAGGACAGTATCCAAAGGAATTACTTTTCTAAATATTTTGGTAAAACAATATTTTTTTTTTTCATGCAGAGTATTGTTTTTCTAAATGTTTCAATGCTTGAAGATAAGCAATAAAGTTTAATTCCATTGTATTCCATTTCTTAGGGTTTTTTTTCACTGAACTGATAAACATTTACCAGATAAATGAACAGAACATTTTCCTTTTTCAAGAAAAAGATGACCGCAAGTGAAATATTATTCTGCTAACCAGAACAGAAAAACACAATAAAACCTTGTCTTAAGCTTATAAACTTAATCACACTTTAGAGGAAAATAAATTCCTCTCCTAAATTCTAGGATGAAACCTTGGCCCTCTATAAATAACAAGGTTACAACATCTTCAGTGTCTTTCTCAGGAAATATGAAAACAAGTAATGTTCTCTCTCTTTCTCTCTATCGGCATTGATGTCAAATGCTTGCTCTTGGCAGGAGTTGCCATTTCCTTTCTTACCCAGAGTATCTTCAGGGACACCATCACCAAACAAATGGATGTGATGCATTTTGGTCTGCTTCATGGCTGTATTTTGCTAAAGTCTCAGAGATGTAGAAGTAACAAAAAAAAACAACCCTAAAACATTTTTTGGTGGAGCATTACATTGTATGGTCCAAGAGCGACTGATACCATTCACTTGCTGGATCATAATAGAACAGCTACAATTCGGGAATTAACAGAATATTTGGCTACAAAAGAAACATACTGTTTGAAACTATATAATTTCTCGTTTTTGTTTTGGTGGGTCATATGTTTATGATGCTCAGAGTTGTTTCCTCAAGGGAGGAGGATTTATGCCTAGTACTAAAGAGAGAGTATTGAGAGTATGTCATAGGAAGACTAACGCTCACCTGGTGATGCTTGTAGCTGTCAGACTTTTTGGGGATGATCTCTCAAAGAACAATGAACATGACAGAAAGTGCTCTCCCTTTTGCTATCTCATGCTTTTTGAGATAAAATTCTGCACTATAGTTGCCCTTTATTATTTATGGTTTCATTAGTGCATTTAGTGTCATACATGATCATCTTAATGATTAGAAAGATTACCCTTTTTTTGGAGGACATCTCTTTGATTTTGCCAAGATGATCTTGTTTGTACACAGGTTGAATACTCAAAATATCTCTGTCTTAGGTTCTCAAGACATGAACTCATTGGGTTTGGTTTTTTTGGGGGGAGGGGGCAGGGTAGGAGCCTACATGCTGGCTGTGGACATGACTGCCTTCATGCAGAGATCTGCTTCTTTAAGTGCCATACCTTTGGTATGGATTCTGAGCTCCTTTTGGAAAAGTACTGCTGCAGAACAAACGAGAGCAAGTTAGGAAAGAAACCTGGAAATCTGGATAGAGATTTTGACCCAGTTGCCTTTGACCACCTGCAGCACCCACAGAGCCCGCCACGCTCTGCTTGCTTCCATTTTACAGTTGGCAGCAGTTTCATGGCAATTTCCTCTCCTTTGGTCTTCGGTAGTAAACATGGATTAACCTGTGTGCCTTTGAATAATCCAGGCTTTTTAGTAAATCTGTCCCCTGTTACTAAACCTACGGGGCAGCAGTTTATACTTAGTCAGGGTCTTGACTGCTCCTTTGAGATGAAGATGTACTAGATAGTAAAGATTGTCAAAAGCTCATTAAGGAAGAGCCTTGGATCTCGCTGCTGTCATTATCAGCTTCCCTGCCGAGGGCCAAACTACAAAGAATGTCTATCTCTGCTCAAACACTTCAAGTGTGCCTTTCATCTGGGTGTCTCAAAATGCCTTACCAAGGCACTGACCCAATCCTTCCTCTTGCTGGCACTGAAGGGAAGCTGGCTTTGCTGATGGATTAGTTTTCTGCTCCAAGAATTTTGCCACCCAAGATGGGACCACCAGGAATCCTAAGCAGGAGTATCTTATTTTCCTGTAACGTGAGTTTCTGCATCCTCTGGCACAGGGCAAGCTAGCTGTCCTGCACGTGGCACCTTCCCGGAGCATTGGGCTTTGTGTCACTCTTTGTTGGCAGTCGGATCTCAGCTCTTTCTTAAAAACAAGGAGGAGACTGCCTGGTTGCATAGTCACTTCTTAGGTCTTCTGCCTCTGGTACGCCCCAACTTAGTTCATTAAGACGGGGAATGGTGTTCTCACGGACAGACAAGAATTAATAGAGCTTTTCCCCTTCGTTGATTTGCGTTCACTTGCTCAGGGAGAGAGAGAGATTGTTTCCATTGCCAGTGAAATTTAGCAGTTTCCTTCTTGTCACATAGCAATGTTGCTCTGCATCCAGAAAACTTGCTAGAACCATACTTTTGCCCAGTCCAGGATTTTGGTTTTATTTCCTGAGATAGCGCAGAGCGAGAGGCTGCACTGGGACCTTGGATGAATATCGCCTACCACCATCTCGTATCAGCTGGGCTCCGCCTGCTTTGGCGCACCCAAAGAACTTACATAAGGTGGAGCTCTGCCATACAAAACCCGACCCCACCCAGAGTGACTGGCTCTTTCGGCGCAAACAGAGGAGAGCCGGGGTTGCTGAAGCTGGTCGCTAGTCAAAAAAATCCGTATCAGGTTAGCAAAACCTTCCAAGACATCCATGCCGAAGTCTGTGCAGTCTGAATGCCCTTGTGACTTTGATGTGTGGAAATTTAAACATGAGTGCAAATATTTCAAGTTGAGGACTTTAAAGGGGAAACCTTTTGGATCAAGAGCGGCTTTGCCAGTCAGTATATGCTATGGCCTCAGCCCCAGGTTGCAGTCTATGGCTGACATTTTGACAGTAAAACCGATAATCTTTGGGTCCTCATTTTCACATGGTTGGTATATGGAACTATTTGTAATAGCCTGGCAAAGCAAACTATATTTAATATTTTAAATGTATTTAGAGATCTTTAAAAGCTGCTGTGGGAGTTTAGGTATACATTGTCCCAACGCATACCAGTACTCTCCCCATAATACCTTTCTTGGTATTTTTTTCCTTTCATCTTACTGCTCCCATTGGTAACAACTGCCTTCCTTTGGAACACACAAACAAAAATAACGAGCATCATAACCCTTCAAAACATAACCAACAGGATGCCTAGAGCACAGACTCAGTGGATCTCCTGTATCCAGCCCATCCTCTTGTTCCCACCATACGTATAACTCGGGATAAGGCATTGAAGAGGGCATTCAAGAAAGTCATTAGTACATGTTTTGGAAGTCAGCAGTAACTCGCTTAGGAAAGAAGATTACAGTCTTTAAGTCCCAATGCATGTCGGTGAATCACGCCAGTGCTTCTGCTCTCATTAAAACACATAAAATGCAAAAAAAAGTTGCAAGAATTATTCTGTATGTGTATCAAAGTTACTAGGAGCAGAATTTCACTCATTTTGTCTATTTAGCTATGAACTACTATCAAATTACAAAAATACAGAAATAATTGGTAAAACTGGAGCTACAGTTTGCAAAGAAAAATATGCGGTGGACTTGAGCATGGCTTTAATGCTGCTTTTTTGTGGAATAGCAACAGAAGTAAATCTGAAATATTTTTCTGGTGTCTGGTAAAAAAAGAGTGCTTAAGTATTTTAGAAATATGTCTGAAAGCAGACTTACTTAATAGACCATTAAATAGTTGTTGGTAGTTGGGAGAAAAAAAAGTGCAATTTGTCTTGCAGGTGTGATGGGGGAGGTTTTGTGTGTTTTCATAGTGTGGGATTTTCCAGGGTCTAAATGAACAGGCAGTATGAGTCTTGTTATGGTAGAGTTTATATTTGCCGGTCCTGTTGAAAATGTCATTTCAATCAAAATGTTCCTTTTACTATCATGGTTTTTAGGTGATTTTGCTGTTTGTTTTTACATTTCACATATCACAAGGCTTGTGTCAGACTAGATGTGTTCAAGCCTAGGGCTACATACTGCAAACAGGGTAAATTAATCTTTAAAAACAAAAATAGAAGGGCAGAAATAGAAATGATGTCATAGTTGCGTGTGCTTCTAACTTTCTTTTAACATGTTGCTGATAATAATAGATCAATAACTTTAAAGCTGTAGACAGCCTTCCAGGAAAGCTGTAGCCCCACTCTAGAGACCCACCGTTGACAAGTCAGAACTGAGAAATATAACTAAGCAAGCTGATGTTTCAAATAATCCTGCCAGGAGCTGAATTTTCTCCACCCACATGACAGGAGTTGGTTTTCAAATTCCCAAATACTGGACAAAAAGTCTCTGAATAGGCTCTGCCATTCAGTGTAATGCTAAAAAAGTTGTCAGCGTCAGCTATATTAAGATTGTCCTGCTTTAAAAATATTTCTATTCTGTAAAGGAAACTGTCCTTGGAATCCAAGTTTTATTTCACTGTTCGATCTTTCTCTTTTTTTTTTTTTTTTAATGGTTTGGATCATAACCTCCTGTTTGCCCCTTGTCCTGCTTTAAAAATATTTCTATTCTGTAAAGGAAACTGTCCTTGGAATCCAAGTTTTATTTCACTTTTTTTATCTTTCTCTTTTTTTTTTTTTTTTTAATGGATTGGATCATAACCTCCTGTTTGCCCCATTAAGGTAACACCCTGTACAGACCTAGGCTAAAATAAATGCAAAAGCAAAGGAGATGGGGGAGTTCAAGGGTGTCCTGCTTAGCATGGTGAAGAAGATGAAAGGGGCAGGGACTCGCCTCTCTGCAGGTGGGTGGACAGAAGGTGCCAACATCCCTGAAGGTGTTAATCTTGCCCCGAGGCAGGACGGTTGCCTTTTACAGCAGCCCTTTGCCTGCCGGGCCAGTCAATGGTGTTGGTGCAACCTCCCGCGTCTCCAGACGTAGTGCAGCCAGAGGCAACATCTGGCTGTTTGCAGCTGGAGAGGCCAGGGAAAATTTAAATCAAATGGTCACAGATGTGGATCTAATCAGTGCTTAACTTCTGGACTTTGAACAGAACAAAAGTTCAGGACATGTACCAGTAGTGCTCCTTGGAGAGCGCTGCGGGTCCTGACCGGGCTGTTGGTCTTAGGCCAGTGCCTCGTAAACAGGTGTCGGCGTCCCAAAAAAGAACTCCTCCCTCTGC
>NW_010561206.1:83778-87431 GCF_000687285.1 Phaethon lepturus | reverse complement strand
CCCCCCGGCCAGCGGCGGGTATCCTCGCTGGCGGTCCTGCGCAGAGCTTCACGGGCCAGGAGGAGTGACCCATAGGTCAGGAATGAGACACAGTGGTGGGTGGCATACTGAGGCTTCCTTGACGTTTGCCTTATTTTTACTGAGGACAAAGCAGGGATTTTAGGCTCTAAATCTGACACCCTTATAATATATCGGGCAGAAAAAAAAAAAAAAAACAAAACCAAAAAAGAGCAGGACGTGATAGGTGAGTTGCTTGTGAGAATCTTTTTTTTTTTTTTTTTTTCTTAGCCCAAGGATTAACCTGTAGCTTTGAATTTGGAAGACACAGGAAGTAAAGAAATGGGTAAGAACGTGCTGAAGGAGGGTTCTGCTGCTAGAGGGCAATATATAGTAAGCAAAACCGCCGTAAGGCGTTTTCTCACCACATTTGTCAAAGTTAAAAAAAAAAAAAAAAAAAACAAAACCCAAACACAAATCCAAAAAATCTGTGACACGTTGCGTACACTAGCATTTCTTCTGCACAAAGAGCATGGTATAAACACAATACAGAACCTATATTAATGTATGTATGTGAGGGTGTGTGTACATATATATGTGTGTGTGTTCACGACTTCCTTACTATCCTCCCTAACGCAGTAGAGTCATTACCAGTTCTGGGACCTGCACACAGTACTTTTGTCTGTTAATTAACGTGAAACAAATGTCTTCATTTTAAGGAATCTAAACCCCATAGGCTGGTATTTCAGAAGCTTTTGTAAAGCACTGGTGTTATGGCTCCTCTAAAACGATTCGCTCAGGGAACTTAGTTGCTATTCTTAATTTTTTTGTTCTGAATTCTATCACAATTTATATAAGGCAAAAAGATAAGAATGTGGACATACTCTTCTGCTTCTTCCTTGCCGAGAACAACCGGGACAGCTAACTTAGATGTCTTTACGACTTTTTTGTTCTAGCCACTTTCTTAAACATACTCCCTAAAAAAGAAAACAAGGGGAGATAAGAGAAGCCAGTTTCAGCAAAGTTATTGGTTTCAGGTTGAGCAGTGAAATAGTTGTTCGCTGACTAGCTGTTGACTCCATGCTGCTCATTTTAGAACTAGCGCAGGATGTTTCTGTAAAAACTGCATTGTGTGAATGCAATTTTCCATTTATTTTAATGAAAAACATGTTTTCTGCCTGACAATATTCAGTGGTTATACATGATTATGGCCATAATAATTAATAAACTAGCTGATTGTGTCTGAGGCTGGTAATGGAGAAAATACACCCATTTCTGGAGCAGATTGTAATTTCTGGTTCACCTGGTCACCAAAGTCCAATGAAGAAGCATTGTCTAAATGCTTCATGCATGGTTCAGCATAATGTGCCAAATTTCTGTGGTGGAGAATTTATTGTTAATTAATTAGCATTAATTTTTGCAAGAAGAGTTTGAGGACTTTTACAGCTGCAACTGAAGCTTGAACAAAGGAGCAGATGTTTGCAAGTTTGAGGGGGGTTTTATTACTTTAATCTTGGTCCCCATAGTGTTCAGAGTGACAGACTCAATGGACATTCAGGGGGAGAAGGAACTGGTGCAAAGACACAAGACATGCACGGACCCTTCTTGCTATTATGATGCACTTGTCTCTTCTGACCTTTTCATTCACCAGTTTCTGTCCTCGTGCTCTCACCTCTGTGATTCACATAAGTGTACCTACTCCAAATGAATATAGCACTTGCTTATTTTGTACTGGGAATGTACCTGATGCATCTTACAGAGAAATCATTTCAGAATGGCTAAGATCCCTCTAACTCTACCGCAGTTCACAAGATCGTTGCAGCACCTCCAAGCTCTGAATTGCAGCTGGTGGCTCAGTATAATGTACAACATCCGAAGATCTCTGGGAAAACTCCCACAGACAGCAGAAAGGTAGCTTGACAGCTGCTGCAAACATCTGTTCCTCTCTCTTCTTTTTCTTGCTCTGCCATGTTACCTCATTCCTAAAAAAAGAGACAGCTGTTAAGATATGTGTGTGGTCACACACCCTATGGAGCTGTTCCTAAACACAAGTGTTGCCTAAAAGCTTGTTCTTCTGTACCAGCTCTTAAAAATACAGGATTATTAACAGCAAATACTGGAATTACCTGGCAGTGCCTATGCTAAGGAAGGTAGAAGTTCTACCTTCTACTACATGCCTGAGGTTCACCAAATACTTTCTCAAACCTGGTTCACGGATGGGATTGAGATTGGTATCAAGCGCTTTTCAGCCTTCTGCACTTTTACAGAATGTGGATGTTTTGAGACAGGCAAGGAATACTTCAAAGTATATCGTTATATATTGTATACTTGGCAGCGTGTCCTGTGGTTCATAGCAAATATTGGGAAATGACAAAGCAATACATAATAAAGTGTAAAAGAAGCATCAGGTGGGTCTGAGTCTGTGTTCCAGGAACATTAGGAACTTCTGTCTCAAAATCCCTGGGTTTCTGAACAACATCAGCTGTGGATATGGAGGAGAAAGTGCTGATTGGTTATATGGCTGTGTTGAAATATGTTGAGCACTTCTTCAAGTCTTTGTTGTAGTGTTTTCTGGTTAGTAAATAGAAGAGAGTGGGTTAGTCAATGTTAGAAGGCAGCAAGGTTAGCAATTTTCACAATACTCTTCTCTTTTAGCTCCCAACAAAGAGATTAAGATGTGACTCTAGCTGAATTAGGACGCCAATGTGCTTCATATTACAACTACTATCTTGCCATAAATAATTCTGAATGTGAACATATTTTGAGATTAAATGATTGTCCTCGTTTAATATGATTCCACACAAAAAGATGTTTCGTGTTCCGCAACAGAATGCTTTGTCCTCGCCAAATCAGCATAAGTGAACTAGTTATAATCCCTGTGCGTTTGTAATTACCAGAGTGGTTTGGATGGCTTTACTTGGTATTAAATCCTGACATCATCTCTAAGTACAGAAATCAAACTTGTTGTAATTAAGATTGTATCAATGAAGTTCTCACATTTCACATCTTTTCCAGTAGTCATAATAAACCAAAATTGTATGATTCATTGCCTACCTTAAGTATTCTTTCCGATATTGCCAGGTTACTGGTGTGTAAACAGAAATGTAAATATATGCTTGCAGATGGGTGATTGTTTGGGCTTGCACAATAGTACTGAATCATTTGAGCAGGTCTCCTTGCTCTCTGCTGTGGACTTAAATGCTGCTCAGAAGTGCAGCTCCAGAGCACAGGGAGCTCGTTTGGACGCAATGAAGCTTGTGATTTTCTGCTCTAAACGTATTCCATCCTAATTGTAATTTCTAAACAAGCACTTTTCAGTGCAGAGGTCTATTATGAGATATATAAATGTTCAGATTCATAGTCGATAAAAGGTGCTTCTCTTCTAATATCCTCTGTAATCTGCTGAAGCAACTGGGAAAAGGAAAAGGAGCGACGACTTTTACAGCACTTAAGCTGTTGTTTCTAGAAAGTTATTTCAGGCATTCTTCCAAATAAAAATGCAGGTTGTTATGCTTATGAAGTTCTAAAAGTTGTTGTACTATTAATATGAGTATTTCGCAGCTATAGAATAAAAGCTTGAGGACATAGGATTCTGCAGCTGATTGCATTTGTATCACTTCCCATGTGTTCAGGGAGCGTGTGTGTATATGCATGTG
>NW_010561206.1:73855-83747 GCF_000687285.1 Phaethon lepturus | reverse complement strand
GCCTGTGTAGGGAATGGTCACAAACATGCTAGTCGCTCCCATGAGACAGCTGACTTTTTTGCTGCATCTCTATATTACCCCGCAAAAAGCTTCTTTAACAATTACAAACTGTTATTCAAGTGATTTACTGAGCTTGAGGATGCTGCCCCAAGATTGCAAGCGTGGCATCTTTTCTGAGAGAGCTATTCAGGAATTAAAAAAAAAAAAAGCCACGAACAGCAGCACAGAGATGTGGGCATTACGTGCTGCGCGCATGAAATATGTAAGGATAATTGCTGCCCGGATTTTATGCAAGGGTGATGGTGTTAATGAGCACTGCAGTTCCTAGGAAAGTGGGCAGCTTGTAGAGAGCCGCTTGGGGCAGCAAATTTCCCAGATACAGGAACTGAAATGAAGATCCACAAACTCTTGATGTTTGCAAATTCCAGAGAAGCGTGATTACTAATTCCAGAGAAGCATGAGTTTCATACTAAAAATGTTTGTCTTACTCTGACAAGCTCAAGAAATGTGCCAAGTCTTTGGCCACACCTTCCTTCTCTGCTGTTGCAGGTTGTTGTCCATGCTAAGTCCTGCATGTCACCATGAAGAACCTGGATTGCAGGATCATGTAGTGCCCTCTCAACAGTAAAGTTGGGTCAGGTTGCCTGGGGCCGTGCATGGTCTAGCTCTGACCATCTCCATGGATGGATGGAGATTTGTACCTTCACTGGGCCCTTTCCCCATCATGTGATCACCCTCATTGTTAAAGAATTAAGATTTTTTTAATGTCTGCTCATAATTTCCTTTGTTGCAACTTGTGTCTGTAGCCGCTCATCCTTTTGCTGTGCACCTATGGGAAGAATCTGGTTCTGCCATGTCTGTACCTACTCAGTAAGTAGTTGAAGGCAGGAATGGGACCCAATCTGGGGGTTTGCCTTGTCTTCTTCAGGCTGCATAATCATAGGTCTCTCAGCCTCTCCTTGTGCACTCGAGTCCCCTGATCATCTTGATGGTCCTTCATTGGACTTGCTCAAGTTTGTCAATGTCCTTCTTGTGCTGGGGAGCCAAAACTGGGCACAGCACTTTAGCTGTGGTCTACAAGTGTCAAATAAAGGAGAAACTTCCCTAACACTGTTGTCTTTGCTTTCTTACTAACGGAGTCCAGTGTGCCGCTATCCTTCACCACTCAAGACGATCACTCACTTTGAACTCGTCCACCAGGACCCTCAGGTCCTTTTCCGCAGAGCTACTTTCTATGTCGTCCATGTCCAGTTTGTGCTTGTGCTTGAGAGTAGTCTGATCAAGTGCAGGACTTCATATTTGACTTTGTGGAGTTTCATGAGGCTGTTCTCAGCCCATTTTTCCACCCTGTCAAGACCCCTTGAAGTGGCAGCCTTACCCTCCAGCTTATCAACCATGCTTCTCACATCATCTGCAAACTTGTTGGGGAATGAGATTTTCCCTGTCTCTTCCTTCCACATCATCCCTGAATTTCAACTAAATCCAGATGCGTAGTTTGGTGAAGAGGAATAACATGCTCTTAGGCTAAGACGTAGCTAATTAAAATGTGGTATCTACCCTCACCTCATCATAAGCTTAGTGGCAGCTCTAGGTAGGAGGGAAGCATTTTTCTAACAGGTTAATTCTGTCCAATTTCTCCTGCTATCTGCTGCTATCTGCTCTAGAGACAGAGTGTTGAACTAGTTGCAGCAACAGACTGTTGTAATATAGCTGCTATTAGAGCGAGTTCCTCTGCATGTTTTTGTTGTTTGTTTTCTTGGGAGAGTTAATTCAGTATCTACTCAAGGCTAAATTCTAAAGTTCTTGCTTTACCTTCACTCTTTTGAGAAACAAATCCTGCTCCTGTGTAGTTTAAAAAAGGCATAATGCTGCAGTATTTTACTTCAATGTCAAAATGAATCCAATCTTGGAAAACTTGCCTTCTATTGCTTGCATTAATGCACATATGCAAACACTAGTTTGCATTTTACCAGTTATCTGGTTGCTGACTTTGTAGTGAAATTTTTACATTAAATCCTTTAGCCCATTTATATTACTTAAACAGTAAGTGGAAACAGTACACGTCTGGCAGGCTATGAGGGAGAGAACCTCAGATTTTCAAGACTACTTAAATAAGAATGGTTCAGTAAATCAGATGCAGTACATAGGTACTTGAGAGGAAACCCACTACTTCGTCTTTCAGCATAAAAAAGTGCTTGTTGAAGGAGAAAATGCCTACTGAAAAGGGGAAAACAACATGCCACCTAATCGTCACCAGCTAATTCTCAGACTCTTTTTCTCTCCCCCCCCTTTTTTCCTTCTCTTGACAAGAAATATCATTCTGTGACACCATACAGTAAACACGTCCTGAGACAGCAGTGCAGAAAAGAAGTTAACTGAGCCCTGCTTTGGGGGAGGAGGAGACCTAGGTAGGGCTGAAGAGGGCTGCGGGAAAGCTGAGAAGGGAGGCACGGAGGAGGGTGGGAGCCCTGTACAAGGGCTCATTGGCAGAAGAAGGCAGGAACAGGATACGTTTCAGCTTGGGTGGCTCTGGGAGGAGCAAGTGTTGAGATTAAAGTGTCTTGATGAAATTGTTCCTTTTCTTTTCAGACACAGACAGTGAGTTTCATGGGGTGGACTTTCTGCCAGAAGATCTCAACGAGGCTCGGGAGGAGACAGGAATGAGGGTGAACAAGAAATACTCATGTCTACCTGCTGAGGAGAAGGGGATCCACATTATCAACATCCGAGCTATTGAGGATATAGGATATGACCAGCATGAGAGTACAGTGAGTAGAGGACTTGCCAGATGTGTCATAACTGGCGTACTATGCTTTACCCCTTAGCTTATTTCTCCCTCTTTCCATTCCCAGGATGCTCTGAAATCCTCTCCCTCCCTTTCTCAGAGGTGCTGAGGAGGATTGTCACCAGCCACAGTAGACACTAATTTAGTGGGGTTTGTTCTTTGATGTGAAGAAGGGAAGCAAGAGGTCCTTCTTTAGCCTGTAGCATTAAAAGGGGTTGGCTGTTCTCAGAGTAATCAATCTGGCAATGAGGCTGTGGCAACTCTCAAATCTCTTTGCTCATATAGAGTAGAACAGAAAAAAAATGTCTAAAATGTAATGCAAAAGCTATTGTTAACATAGGCAACATTAATATTCTGTAGCACACCATAGAGGTTAGATTTCCAGTGTAATTAATTGTGCCTTGGTTAAATTCTTTAACACTGATTTTTAAAGAAAGTTAGTAATATGAATACCCAACAGGATTAGGAGTTGGTTATGTCATAAACACATAAAAAGGAGTTTATTCAGGTCAAGGAATTGAGGTGGAATGGGCTATATAACAGATCTCACTGGGGAAAAACGTACCAGAAAAAGCAATACTTGATTCATTGCTCTTGTGCTTAATTAGGACGGAGCGTGCAGGAATAATTCTGTCAGAGTGTAAACATCCCTCCTGCCGTGGTAAAACGGAAGCGTCTTTTTTGTGTCCCATTTGCAACCGAAGGGACGTGAGCCTTACATGGTCCAAGTCAACGCAGCTCGCGCTCTGTTTCGGCGTAGCAGCGCTGCGAGAAAGGATGTGGCCTATAAGTACCTGTCAGCGTTAATACCACATCCTTAAAAGAATCTATTTCTTTCTTTAAACCAGAACCAACAGGTGGCTTTGAGTCTTTGGCTGCATCACTTTCACAGTCGGATATAGCTATTCTCACGTATTAATAGATTTATTGAGGCTGTAGTACCCACGGTGCAGCACCTTCTCCTAAATTATCAGAGTCAGCTTTTCAACAGGAAAGTTCAAAGAAATGGGAAGAAGTTCTCATTCAGTTTCTCCAGTGCGACCTGTCCCCTTCCCGGTGGCAGTGGCTCAGAGGAACAGAGAAACTAGGGATTTTCAGTGCCGCTTTCCTCCACCCAAGGCGTTCTCCAGGAGAAGAGGAGCTGTGGCTAGGTTGTACTGATCTCTCCTGGGCTTCCCAAGCAGTTAGAAACATCCGGCGCACTCGCTGCTGTCATCTTCAAGAGCCATCTTCAGCCCCGCCCGATTCCTTTATTTATAAGCCTCCAGAACAGACCAACTAATTGCTGTCCCTCATAAAGTCAGTCCAACGAGGGTAGGAAGTGGTTGGCATCCGAGTCTTTTGTCTGTTTTATCTCCCTGCACTTACTTGAACATCTATCAGTTCAGTCCAGTTTTTCAGAAATTGACGTTTCATTAATTGATAAGATAAACACATCTCTAAAAATTAAATGCAATTAGCTATCGTAAAAGAAATCACAGTGTTCCTGTACCTTGTTTACAACCACTGTTTAGTTTGAAGAGGCATTATATCCTGAAAATCCAGTTGCTATTTCTTAATATTTTGTTTCTATAGAAATTTGCATAACTGAGTTGCCTGCCACAAGCAGACTGCCAGCTTGCTTTTAAGAAGATGTTCTGAATTCACAGGTGCATGCCACTAAACACGAAGCAATCAAAAAGTACGAGTTGTTAATGGTCTTCTATATTGTAGTTATGCTTAAGAACTAAACAGGAATATCTAGGCAGGGCACAAACATGAGCAGCCTGTGCCCTGAAGAATGTGTTATTGTCATGGCTAAATAACACAGACGTGGAGCAGGGGAGAAGAGGGAATAGGACAAAGAGTGGACTCCATGGTGGCAGCAGATGCTGTATTGTTTTATTACATACTTATATATTTGGAGCAAAGGGTTTAGGTTAAATGGAAAAGAGAGATGTGATCCTGAAAGAAGAGAGAGAAATGGATAGCAAAGGCCGGCATGGAGCACAGCTGCGCGGGACTGAGGAGATGGGGACCTGCAGCCAAGCTGGCCCTGGGTGGACGTGGTCAAGTCAGGCTTTGGAAAGCAATGAATGTTCCAGCACCCCCACCTCGGCAGACGGCTGCTCCACGTCCTGCCTGGCATCTCGGGCTTCTTGCTGTCTGCCAGTCCTCCTTGCTGTGTGTTACTGCTATGCCCTCATCTGATTACGCTTGTCTAATTACTTCTTCAGTGCGCTTCCTCCTCCCTCCAAACCCAAGAAGACAGGGTTTGCTGCTGGAATTTGTTGTCTGAGTAAAAGTCTCCCTGAGGCAAAAAGGGAAGAACAGACTGTCCCTTAAAGGCATTTAAGTAGCCGGGACCTACTCTCCCCAAAGCAACGCTCAGAGAAGTACGCAAATTTGTGTAACGCTGGGTGGCTTTCAGTGGAGTTTTGGCTATATTGGCTGTGATAGACTGTACTCAGAGGTTGCTCTATTCATCTGGGGGTTAAAAATTGGGCTGTCTTAGAAACCACTGTTTGCAAATAACTTACATTCATGGTTTGATGTATGAAACAAGCAGAGGGTCTACACATCCCAAACAGGTTTTGACCGATATGATTTGCGACTGATGGCCAATTGCTATCATTTGGAGCACAAGTCCTTTTCCCTCTGTGGAGGCTTAACATTCTTCTGTAAATTTAAAAGCCAGAAAATTACCCTAGTCCCTGAAAAGCCAGTCCTGAGATCGGTAATTTTTGTAGAAACAAATACAAGTTACCAGTGAATTTTCATTTTTTTAGAACGGTCTGTGCATCTCCAAGGGTAGAATTGTGAATTATGCACGAAAAGTGCTACTGAAAGTAGAAACGAGCAATTGTTAGCACTTCTGTATGTTTCTGCAGTTGCCCCGTGCAGTTTTTCAGATAAATGCTTGGAAATGGTATTGTTTTTTTAAGACTTACATTTCTTGCCTCTTGCAACACTTACACAGCGTTAATTCAAGATGGGAATAAAGCCTTTGCCACCATCAGATTGCAAAGCGACGGGTTTTATAAGCGGGGAGAAAAAAAGTGATGAACTCAGTAAGCAGTGAACCCACTTCCCTGGCCACGGTCCATCTGTGTTTTTTGGCCGCGCTTCATGACCAGCTGGCTCCCTTCAGTCTGTATCTAAGATGATCTCTTTCTCAGATGATACAAACTTGCAACGATAGATAAGAGAAGTGAGAAATGTTTGCACATGATATTAATCTATTTGTCAGAATTGAAACACAGATGTCTTGGGTGGAAAAGGACAGATGATCTTAGTGGTGATTAACCCCCAAAGGAGAAAACCAAATCCACCAAGTTGCTGATTTACGAGCTAGTGTGCTGGTAATTAGATTAAAGCCCAGTCATTTTAGCTGTTTATTTCTGGCCAATGAAATCCCAGCTGGCTATCAGTAAAATTGCAGGTGTTAACTTGCAAAATTGTTTTGAGCCAGTAGCATGGAGGGGCTCCTCCCGTATGCGTGGTGTTTGAAGATGGGTGCGCTCCAGGCAAGAAGCAGCCCCTGGTGCAGGGATATGGTCTGTCTGGTGTCTGTGTTGGTGTGTGTACTCATCGTTCTTCTCCTTCTCTCCACACCCCCGTTCCCTGCTTCCAGTTATTAAATTCCCTATCCAAAAATCCAGATGCTGACTGCAAATATGGACTCTACTTCAGAGATGGCAAGAGAAAAGTAGACTACATCCTAGTTTATCATTACAAGAAGTCCTCAGCAGGGAGGACACTCGCCAGGAGAGTTCATCATAATGACGCAAGTGCCCGAAGCGCCAAGCAAGACCAGCCGCTTCCTGGGAAGGGAGTGCAGCTGGAAATGGGGGAAAGCGAACCTCATGTGGATTACCACGAAGACGACAAGAGGTTTCGCCGGGAGGAGTACGAAGGGAACCTCGTGGAGGCTGGTCTGGAACTGGAACGTGATGAGGATGTAAGGAGACGTTTCAAATGGTTAAAGATAAGGGGATAACTGGTGATTGAATCCTGGGAGATGCTGAGCTGTTCCTGTGAACCTGGCTCTGATCAAGGTTACACAAGCTCAACTCTTCCCAGAACTTGATTTCGGTTCTGGCAGCGCCATTCTTGCCCACCAATTTAATTTGCTTCACAGGAACGGGCCGTGGTGTTGTTAATGCCCCAACGAGGTGAAGTTTCTTACTTTTCTTGGCCAGGACTCATGGCACATCCACTATTGCAACACAGCTTGTTGATGTGTTGCTGTATGTAGAAGTGAGGCTTAAATTGCTCTGAACACTAATCTCAGTTTGGTGGGTTTACAGTATGCTGTGGTTTGGATCCACCGGTAACTCCAGTTCTGATTAAAAATACCCGATACAGACAGTGGCATTTTTATATCTCAGTGTAGACTTCAAGAGAATTAGATTTGTTCAGGAGGTCCTGGTACATGCTCTAGCTCGAGCGCGTGGGTCTGTATTACAGTTTGCTCTTTCCATTCTTAGATATGAACAGTACAGCTTGTAACGCCTTTCACCTGTACCCTGAAAACAGTATATTCTATTAAAAGACCATTAGACTATATTAAAAATGATGTGTGTGAAGTACTGCCAGTGTGTGATTAGTAGAAATAGGCACAGCCGTATTAATTTCAAAGAAAGCTATTACAATTAACTGATCCAACCAATGTGCCTGAAACTCCTGTGAGAGAGGCTAAACACTTAAGCTGGTTTTATTTACAGGATCTAAAAGTTGAGATTAAGCACCTAGAACTGTGATCAGAGCGTTAAAACAATAAATCTGCCACCTATTATTCACAAATTACAGGCATGTGCATAATTTTACATATATAAATATACGTATTTGGCATGGTATAACGCAAAAAAACCTCTCACTTCTCTGTCCCCCAGGTGAAGATAAGACTTGCTTTCCATCCAACTTGCAAGTTATTTTAGTGAACTGGATGCTTGCCTGTGCCAAGTCATAGATACTTAAATCCTTCGCGAGATGGGAGGTCCCCACCTAGGACATGATTCCAAATGGTGCGGAAGGGCTCAGGGCTCAGGCCAGGGCACTGTAAAAGAGAGAGAATCCTGTCCCTTCAGCACACGATACCAAACCAGCTCAGGAATGTGTAGAGGTGAAAGCAAGCCACGGGGGTTTACATCAGCGTCCATACCCAGCGCAGCAGTGTAGGGCGAGAACCTGCAACCGCTTGGGCTTGAACAGCACGCCACGAAGTTGTGTTGGAGGCCTTGCGAGCTGCAAAAAGAGCAAAGCTTTCCTCAGCAGGCGATGCTTACGAGGTCACTTGAACTCTCTTCAGTGAAGTAAATTCAAAGGTGGTTCAGAAGCCCAGCCTTATGGGAAGGCTGGCAGGTATTTGTGTCCTCCGCGTAACCGATTTCTAGAAAGCCAGTGTGGAATATGGCTGTGCGAAAGCTAGTTATTATAATAACTGCCTGAGCTGATACAGCAGCAAGATGAGAAAGATTCACTACAGTTTCTTTCTCTTCTTGCTGAACGCCTGCTAGGTTGAGATCATTTGTCCGATGGCTTTTGAAATTATTACTCCCATGGGAGTAAATACGGGTGTGTGTGGGAGTGCCAGAGGCAAACCCCCACGTCCGGCCATCCAGAACAGAGCTCAGAGAACTAGTGGGATACAAGCACACCACTAATATTATCGTTAACCTTTTTAATTTTTTTTTCCTTTGTTGAATTCTTCCTTGCAGTTTTCCTAATTAAAATGTGTAGCGTTTTAATGTAGATATTCACATCTGTATCTGAGGCTGCTGCTTTCTTACTGCAGTTCTGGTCCTTCGAGATGCTGAGCAGCTTTTAGGAGGCAGCAGGGACTTTCTCAGCTCCATTAATTACAATGCACTCACAAAATCGTACCATTGGACTGGATGCCTATGCTTCAAATAACTGGCTTACTCTGTATTTGTGTCCATTAGCTTTTATTTCTCACAGAATTTTTATCTATTTAACCATGTGGTAATTGTTCTGGAAGACAATAGCATTTCTGAGTCCCATTCTATAGCAGCTCGGCACAGAGAGGTGTTCAGTGATTGTCCTGTTGTTAGAAACTAGCTGTCTCAAATGAGATTTAGCGTGTTGGCGGTAATACTGTTCCTTAAATGTGTATGAAACACGAGGAGAAAAATACTTAATTTCCTCTCATCAGTAACCTTTTCTCTTGCTTTTTTTTTAAGACTAAAATCCATGGGGTTGGATTTGTAAAAATACACGCACCGTGGAATGTATTGTGTCGAGAGGCAGAATTTCTTAAGCTCAAGATGCCCACAAGAAAGGTGAGTCCTGATTTTCTTTTTTTCCTTTGGATGGCATAGTTTACACCCATGCTCATCTCTGAGCACCTTACAAATGTAGACTTTTCTTCCCATAAGCATTTTTAAAATAGTTAACCAATCTGTACAAAAAATGAGAGTCACAAACTTGCTTGTTTGGGACAGCAGAAGAAAATAGCTGGAAGGAGGAATGGAAGAATTCCCAGCTGCTACCACGATCTGTACATGATGCAAGCGATTTCGTACAATGCCTCATCCTCTCAGCATGTTTTAAACAGAAGAGTTTGCAACAGATGATGAAATCTATGTGTCCGTTTTGGAGGATTTTTCTCATCCAAAACGCTAGGCTGCTAAAAATGAACATAAGAGTAACAATGCGTGTGCAGTAGTCTCGCTGGGTTTAGTGACTCGTCATATACATCGTTAGTCATATTTGCAGGAGTTGGGACTACTCTACCACAAAATAAATTACCTTTCAGAATATTTGAAATATCATTAAAGAAATGACAGTATATTTTAATCAATTCTAAATCATCTGTGATAGATAGCTACCTGTTCAGTGAGCATAGCTTAGAGATGGATTAATATTTAAACACACACTAAGTGCATGTCCTAGACTGTAGAGAGAAGTCTATAAAGGAGCCAAGAGATAGTCTCAAAGCCCAGTGTCATTTATTACAACACTAAAACCACACTTTTGGTTTGGATTTCATATTAATCCCCATTATTGCCTCACCACCGATTTTAATCAGAAGCACAATTAGATGAAAAAATGTCTGTTATGATGCTGTGGTTAAAGCTGCTTTGCCACAAAAGTTAGGGTGGGCAT
>NW_010561206.1:65926-73824 GCF_000687285.1 Phaethon lepturus | reverse complement strand
TTGGCCAAAAAGGTAGGGGGGGCATTTGGGGGGGGGGGGGTGTGAAAGAGGCCACCTAAGCCTGCAGTCATTGCCTGGGAGAAGTGATGTGCCTGAGAACACCCTCAGACCCCTAAAGCCTTATTTCCAGCCGAGCATCTTCCTGCGGTGGAAGCCCTGTCCTGGATCCGCACATAGTTTTTGTGGCTCACAGAGGGAAGGTTGTAATCCTCTTTTGTGACCTGCTAACACAATTCCTGCATTTAGTGCTACAGAACTGCAATAGACGATTCAAGATATTTTGGTTCCTTTATACGGAAGAGGGGAAACTCCTGAAACCTGCATAATATTCCCAGGAAAGCCACCTGGGAGATGAGTCCACTTCTGTTGTTTTGCACAACAGAATCTCCTTCATTTCTTTGTGCAATTGCACCAAGAAAATAGTAAATGACAGAGGAGCGGGTGTCTCAGGAGCCAGTGCTGAGTATATCTCCGCTGAACACCCCAGCCTGATTATTCGGAACCAAACACGGGCCGTGCTTTGGCTCAGAGGAAAAGCAGTAGGCTTCCTCTGCTTGCCTTGGTTTGACTTTCCCATCCATCTATGTGTTTCTGAATGTTTTCAAGAAGGTAAGCTATACTCCTCGATAATTTATTCTGATGTATTTATTTAATTGATGGTTTATTCCTCACAGTTCACTCTGTCTTATGGATAACCAAAAAGTAATGTCGTTTTACTGTTTTTTCTCTTTGCCCACTCAGATGTATCAGATCAATCAGACCCATGGTCTTCTGAAAAAGATTAACTCTGTAATTCAAAAAATAACAGAGCCCATCCAGCCAAAAGTAGCAGAACACAAACCTCAGACAGTGAAGCGCCTCTCTTACCCCTTCTCCAGAGAGAAACAGCACCTGTAAGTGAAAGCTTTCTGTAAACGTCCACGTCAACAGGTTCCAGCCTTCCTGATAGCAGCTAAGGCACCAAAAGGTGAAAGGGAAAATGAACACCAACACCTTGTTAGTGATTACTGTAAATAATATATCTGGTTTACAGTAAATTTACTTTTTTTTTTTTTAATCACTGTTGAGGAATGAGGCTTTGTAGACCCCCTCTGTGAAGTCTATGTGCTGCTGTTGTGGTATATAATACATATATATATACACATATATAAAAAAATTAAAAAAAACTATACGCATCAACTGTTAGACTGCCAAACAAGATTTATAAAGTGGTTTATAATAGTCTTTCTTCCATATAAAATAAAATGCTTAGTAAAATTTGTAGCCGGAGATGTGGGTTGATATATTTCAGAATAATTTCATTCATCTGGTATGGGCAGCTTACACATGTCCTGACAACCAGGCCTTGACTTTGGAAATGCTACGAGGTCTGTGGTAGCTTTGCCATCGATTTCAGATCAGTAAGAATAGCTGTAAATGTGGGTGTAAGAAAAAAATCGTAAGGTGGGGCCCAGCCAAAGTTTCGACGGCTCTGGATTGCTTTGTTGTTGCTCTTCCTTGGCCAGCATCCCAGAGGAGAAGCTTTGAAGGCTGTGTTTGTGTATGTGCCAGCTGGAACAAATAACAGTCCTAGGGCAGGATTCCTTCACTGTACATACAGGGCTTTTAGTTTTTAATCAAGGGATGCAGAGCACTGATAGAGTTGTGTATGCTAGCTGGGCCAGTCAATGTATGTGACGTTTGACATGTTCTTGGACTTGCAGGAAATGTATTTGTCTATTTATTTGCACGTAGGATGTTCCTACAGCGAAGTAGCCCGGTGGCTCAGAGAAAGCCCATAAGATGCTCCTTCGCTTAGGCGTGGATGTGCCTTATGCTGTTTGCAGTAGTGGCTTTTTTCAGTGAGACCGCCTGTGCCTTTGCTGAATAAGGGAGGCAGGTTAAACCCTCACAGCAGGGTTTAAGGTACAGACAAAACGTAGAGATTACCGGGAGAAATTCAAGGCCAGTGGTGGTTGGGAATTCAACTTAAATGAGCATCAACATTCTCTTTTGTGCAGAAAAACCTATAAATATATAAAACCAGTGAAACATATAAGTGACCTCTTTAGCATATGAGAGTTGGGATGGACTTTCTTTTTAATGAGGCTTCTACAAGCTGTTCTCTAATGTTAGCTATGAGACGTCCCCAGGAGAAATGAAAATATCGAAGGGGTCAACAAGAGCAGGAAATTACAGGCTTTTTTTTTTTTTTTTTAACCTAATGGGCTTCCTTCTAATCTTTTAACAGATTTGATTTGTCTGACAGAGATTCCTTCTTTGACAGCAAAACGAGAAGCACTATAGTAAGTACTGTATATAAATAATTTATGGTGGATAGTGCCTTAGTCATGGTGTTAACAGCCCCTTTGCCAGCTTTAGTACAATACCTGTTGTAAGTTTGCCTTTCTTAACCAAATGCCAGGGATCGCCTGTGACATCTGTTATTGAAATTACCAATAAAGCATTTCCAGCTTTAGCTTATGTGCCGAATAGTGTTTGATGCTAACAGGTTACTGCCTTTTGGAAAAAAATTTGGATCTTCTTTCTAGTTCACAGTTAATCTGGGACACAGTTTCTTGGTAGACATGTCACCAGAAAGGAACAGATTCAGATTCTACCACTGGTGCTGCCACCAGCTACCTGCACCCCTGTGACTCATTTACCTTTTTGTACCTATACATTGCTCTGTTCGTAAAATGCTGCGAAATCTCCCAGGACAAATTCCAATGAAACAGCCAGGTATTTACAGGGAATATTATTTATAGGCTTTGGGGGCAATTCGCTAGAATGGTGTTAAAAGTGTTGAGGTTTATGTTTTTCATTCAACATTATTTAACATTATTTATGATTTGTATTTAAAATTAAAGTTTACATGAAGCAAATGCAATAAGGACAGAAAATTGCATCTTGTTCTGATTGTTTAGGCGTCTGTTCACCCCAGTTACGTAACAGAGTGTGACGTACACGTATGCAGCACTGGGACTGGGCTGAGCCATTGCTGCCTTCGTGTTGGAGGGTCTCTCTACTCCTTCAGTGCTAGCATAGAACTTTTCCTCTTGTAATTAAACTTCTGCGGTTCCCTTACAAAAATCAAATCTAATACAGGAATAGACAAACTACATTTGAGTGTTTCCTTGTGACTTACAGACCATAAAATAGGGTGGGGGAGAAGGTGTAGCCTCTTTTATAGCCACCGAGGGGGAGTTGAAAGGACAGCTCATATGACATCCAGGGCATTTGGAAGGGACCATGCCAAGCTCTTGCTGTAACACTTTTCAAAGTATAATGTGGACTTTTTGCCCCACTCCACTGCTGCTAATCGGTGCACTGGAATGTGACTGTGAGCGTGCTTTTATCTTTTATTTAACATTAGCCTTTTGGATGCTAAGTGGTTTCAAAAAGAGCTTATATCGCAATTATAGCTGCCTTTTATTGCTACAGTGATAAGAGGTGTAAGATATCTAACTTCCCTTTCCTGCTTTGAAATTCCAGTGTGTGGACCCCATGATGTAGTTCCCCTGTAGCTCGAAGTGCACTGATTTGATGTGGGCGCAGGTTATCAGGGCTAGGTGAGTTTGACCAGGGAAGGCAGATGCAGCAGCACAGAAATGGAAAAGAACAAGACAAACATTGAATCGGTTTATTTGCCATAAAATGGTTCATTTGAGATAGACAGAAGCTATGTTTTTTTTTTTCAGTAGGCTTTCTTTTATATGTCTGGACATATAGTAAAAAAGCTTCTAAGCACAAGAAACTTAAGGGAGGAAATGAGTTAAAATTAATGAGAAGGGTAGCACGACAAAATGGCACCACAGGACAAGAGGGTAAGCCAGACTAACTGAAAAATGGTCTGAAACAAAAGGAGCTCAGAGGCTGGGAGGAAGAGGAGGGATGAGGGTTTTTTAAACCACTCAAGGAACACTGGGCGTGTAAGAGCAATGCTGGTAGTATGTTGCTTTGTTTGAAATCCCTGTAAATCACCCAGTAATAAAAGACATACTGAACGTTTCCCAGCATAATTTTATCCTGCATGAATTTCTCTTTGTATTCTTGTTTCTTAAAGTTCTCTCCTGCCTTTCTCATATGTGCTTTTAAACCACAGTGCAAATATTGACCCTTCCGCCTACTGCAAAATGAACAGGAATCTAGTCACTCCCTGTGAGTCTTTGACGAATAGAAACTAAGCCAAAGACCTTTTACTTATGAAAAAAAAAAAAACCAGCCCAACCATCATTATATAACTGGAAACCTCTCCCTGACAGCCCTTTGACTCGCTGGCGTTACAAGACGACGAGAGGCAGATGAGCTGCGGGGCTTGCCCCGTCGCGCCCTCGCTCACTCCCCTCCGTGAACTGGGCAAGCGGCAGCCGAGTTACCGCACGGATTAGCGAGCACCCCCGGGAACCAGCCCCTGCCTCCCCAGGCAACGGGCAGCAGGTGCCTCTGCCCGTGTCTCTCCTCTGCTGCCCGCTCCCCGGCCAGCCGAGCGCTCGCCTTGCCGAAGAGTGTCGCGGCACGGGAGCGGCGCGGGGCGAAAGCCTGACCGCTCAGGCAGCGTGCTGAGGTGTGCAAAGGTTATTCGACCATAAACGCAGTAAATTGTAAAACAAATACATCTGAGGTCATGCAAGCTCAGAACGTTTAAGGTCGGCCGGTTTCTGACAAATGGCTGCGTGCTGCGTACGCGTTATGAGCCTGAAGCTCTGCCGAAATCCTTGGGTTGAAGCCAGCGTGCGCCGTCGGAGGCGAGGGAAGGGCTGGCCCAGCGCACCGCCCGGGCTGGGTAGAAGAGGGCTTCTGATCTTTGACTGATGTCTAGCACCAGCAAAAATAGCACTTCTGTATGCGAGTGGTTAAATGTAACCCTGTTTCCCTCGATCAATTATCTTGGTAGCTGGCTATTTAGTTAAGCATTTCTCTCTCGTATGGATAACTCGGCATGGAAGTCTTTAAGCCCTGCTCTCCTGAACACCATGACTTTTAGTAAAGAATGACAATTTCACCGACATCGTGGTTTTGCCAATATTTGAGCCGTACACAAAAAAGATTGGGCTTTTCAACTGGCAGTATCTGAAGTAACCCTTTCCTTTCTTTTATTTTACTTCCGTAGGTTTATGAAATATTGAAAAGAACGACATGTACCAAAGCAAAATATAGCATGGGTAAGGAAATTTATTTAGCTTTAAGATCAATATCGTTTTCAGGTATTGAAAATAATTGCAAGTGGTAACTGGCTGCGGAGTTCAGGTTTTCTCCCTGCTCTCTAATTTGGTGTGTGTGGATATATGTGTTTTATTTAGAAATTTTATTTCATTCATATAGCTGTTAGGAATTTTTTCAAATGGGAATTTGTAGATTTGACTCTAAATTATATGGTAAGTGAGCATATAGCCCCTGCAGATGTTAATTAGGTCCTTTGCAGCAGGACTGGATGGTGGTACAAACCAGTGGGTAACACGTGCTGTGCGTTGGTTCAGTTTTACACTCACTGAAGTGCATGAGGGTATTATCATGCATTTCAGTAGCTGCAGTGAAAGTCTGTGGATTGGCCCATTCCTTTTAAGTAATAACCTTGCGTTTTTATTGTGGGATGGCTTTTCAATGACTTGAGGGAAATGGTCTTAACTGATGACTGCCCAAAACACTGTCCTGAGCGGAACTGAGATCAACCCGGTGGAACGGCCAAGCACTAAGGCGTGCACTGAACGCTGGCCCATCTCTTACCCCTCAACACAGTTGTTGCAATTCAGTGTGAAGTTTGTACTGCCACAGCCAGTAGTTTTAGGATTTCAGCCTTAGGGCTTGTGCTCTAAGAACTGCATTCATAATACATGTAAACATGAATTGCAGATCAGGTCACCTTGAAGATTTGTTGGCAGCTTTTCCCGCTCAGCTGTTATATACTTTATTTTATACGTATCGTGAGATATAGGTATATACTTGACTGTGGCACCAAAGTTAACAAATACTTAATGGTAAACCAAATTATACAAGGTGGAAGGCTGAATTCTCTCATATCCAAGTTTCTTAATAGACAACCAATAGAAACAAATGTGGATGAGAAAAATGCATGAACATGGGAGAAAATGTTTGATAACTGTTGGAATCTGTTATAACATTTATTTGCCTACACGCAGTTAAATAAAACAATGGGAACTTGAATTACAGGTAGTTCTGTTCAATATTGACCCATCAGCTGCTTAGAAATACATCAAATAATAGAACAACAATTATGCCAGAAATTATTTCCATGCTTTGACTTCTCTGTTGAAGTAAAAACATACAATGTACAATTGTTGAGTCCTTATATACACTAAATTTTGGTGTTCAGCCAGTATTAACAGAAGCACTGTTTCCCTGTAGCATGGGAAATCCAAATTAATCTGTGACTTTCAGGACCCTTTTCAAGTCTGGTGCTGGACCATTTTCATTGGAAATTACGTATTTGCACTCTCGAAAGGAGAAGGTCATACAGCTTAGTTTGAATTCTTGCCTTGGAGCTGGTTACTCACTTGATTTATTTTTTTCTTTCTTTCTTTCTTTTTTTTTTGTCCAGAAATGGGAAACACATTAGAGATTAGTTAAATAGAGCAGAGGCTAAAGGAAAGTAAAGTGTTAGGATTCCTGGATCATTCTTCGTCCAGAGACTGGCGAGGTCACACAGTATACCTAATAAAAATGTCATTAGGCCAGCCTGTCCGCGGGTATATTCAGCATAACTCAATTGGGTCCTTTGTGTCCCAGCACTGGAATGCTGGGTTACAACCCAGCGAAGGTTGCAAACAGATTTGAGCAAACACAGATAATGCTGCAACATTTCTGCCCAGCGGGAAAAGAGCGGCCGCCCGGTGAACACTGCAGCCTTTGTCAGTTATTTTGTGAATGTGTGAAAATGAGAATCGGTCTTCATTGTTAAATACTGATACGTAGAGAGGTACTATGTAGCTCTTCGGTTGGTCGCATAGCCCTAGAAAAATAATTTATCTGCTCACTAGTTGTTTCTGCCAGAAGTGTGGAAACATTTGCATAGTACTGTATAATCTTCAATAGGACTTTGAAAATTAATGATACTGCAGGATACTGAGCGCTCCTGGAGCAGTTCCTCCCGCAGGTGATTAGTATCTCGAAAATGTAAATGAACTTGAAAAATTCTCATTTCAAGAAGAATCAAAAATGCCTTGGTGAACCAACAGTGAGCTGTTTCCTGGTTCATAGTCGCTGTTCCTTCAAATCCAGTCCCACACTCTTTTGTTGGCAAAATGAACCGATGGGCAGCGTGAAGCACACTGTAGCACATCATTATTTTTCTTTTCTTTTCCCAAGTCCTTTTAAATTCTCCACGATGACAGCGGACAGATTCTTTTTTTATTATTATTGGCATTAATCAGCTCAGCCTTACACAGAGACAAGTGCTTGCCTTAGCTCTGGTTCAGCACCCAAGACTGGTTTGTTGAATCCCCAAGCGTATCGCCACGGATAACGCGACACCTTCAGACGTGGGTAATACTCCATAGTTGGAGGTAGCTATATTAATGCCAGCAGCTGCAGCAAGAACGTTAGCAAAGTAACGTGCTACAGCCCTCAGAGGTCCGGGTCCAGCCCAGTGACCTGTGGCAATGCCGCAGCGAGCTGCGGTGGCGAAGAGCCCCTCGCCGTTGCGCTCCTCCAAACTTACGCGGTAACTCCTTCCGGCTCGCTCGTGCTCTGGCCCCGAGTTAAGGAACGGTACCACACCTGGGAAGGCAGGACTCCTCAAAGTCCCTTATGGCACATACATTTTATAGATGAAGCACTAATTGCTTTCAGCCTCATGCATGTCACTAATAAACGGATGTGTAAACAGGGAAAGGAGAGGGAAGAAAGAAGGAAACTACCCTTTTAAATAAAAGACGAAAATGTGGTAAATATGGTAAGTA
>NW_010561206.1:60187-65895 GCF_000687285.1 Phaethon lepturus | reverse complement strand
TTCCCTACAATTTCTCTAATCAATCTGAAATCTGAATTCAAAACTTTGTGTGGATGGTGCGTGCGTATGCGTGTTCCCGTATGCCATCAATTCCAGCCATATTCTTCTTGTGATCGAGCCTTCTGCTACACACTTTCAAATCTGCAGGCTTGCCCTTAAATCAAACTGACTTTTCAGAAAATGTAATTTATTTTAATGACTAATTTCAAATCATTGGCTTCTAATTCTTGATTCTCAAATATATATGACTTCCTCTTGCTCTCTGCAGTTTTCCATTTCATAAAATGAGTCATGTTTAATAACCTATATGATTAAAAATGAAACAACATGGAAAGGAATGCGATGGCAGAAAAATCATTATCTGACCAAATGACTGTTATTTTGAGGGAAATCTCCAGGAAGGATGATAAAGTGAGACTGTCTAACCTAGAAATTGTAAATAACTATTATGTTTTTATTTTTCAAGGGATCACCAGTCTGCTTGCCAATGGAGTTTACAGTGCTGCATATCCTTTGCATGATGTAAGTAATCTTGCAATATGTTTTACATGTCTACTATCTGACACCAAGAAATCCTTAAGGTGTTACTTTTAATAGCATCACCCCAAACATGACTGTTTCGGATCCTGACTTCCTGCTCACTTGTAGCACGACTGCAGTAACTTCTGCAGGTTGTTTCCATCACTCTGCTTGCTTTTAATGAATTCCCCGCTTCTGTTCTACCTTTGATCATTAGTGACATTTGAACGTAACGTTAGAAGAGTTGTTTCGGTGGCTTAGCAAGCAAAATGCTTCTGTTATTTTCTGAGCTTCTGCTTCCGAGATCCCTGGCGCCAGTGCTAGGAAACATATTTATTCCTGGGGCACCAAGTGGTTAGTTCCCTCATCCACATCTCCCCGGCATCCCCCCTGCAAGTACAGAGATGTAAGTAGCTGTGTGTCTATGCGGTTGGTTGCCACCGGAGAAAAAACCACAAGGAAGAATTTGAAGTCCATGGGACTGGATGTGACTGCAGACCGTGCTACCGGTGAAATCTGCCTTTGAGCAGTTCAGTAAGATGTCCAGATCAAGTAAGATTCAGTAAGATGTCAAGAGTGTGTTCAACTATAGCGTTCATCAAGAGGACTGGAGAGAGGCAGGGAGTTTTGGTGGCCCTTATACCTGAGCTGGGGATCCCCATCCTGCCGGAGGTGCACAGCAGTTGGATGCTGATGGCATTTTTACTTAGAGGTTCAAGGTACAATGAGAACTGACAAACATGCACCCTTAGCTAGACCCTTACAGAAAGGCTTGACAGATGTGAAGGGGACATGGCAGTCGTGCTGCTCATGACGCGCTGGCCCTGTGAGCATACCCGGGCTGTCGAGCCTGGTGCCGGTTTTCCAGCATGGCATGTGGACATGAAGTGTGTCTTCCCAGTTTTCTGCTCCCCTCACTCGCACTGGTTTTACATGGGACTGCGAGCGTATTATCTCGGTGTAACCGCGACCAAAACAGCCTCTTTATCTGCCTGATGTTTATCATAAATGTCAGGCACCCTTAAACTACAGCAATATCGCTTAGAAATCCAGAAAGGTTAAATAAACTTCTCTGCATGTACTTGTCTCACGTCTTCAGACAGCTACTGATAGTCCTGTATATAAGTTATTTATTGTCTTAGTTTACTCCTTTATCCGTATTTAAAAATAGTTCCAAATGAAAACCTCAAATCTAATCAGCCTTGAGTGTTTGGAGAGCCTGGATAGGGATCAGCTCTCTCATCTGGTCTCTTCTCTTTCAAGTGGACTGAGCTGAACCCCAAATACCATGGCAATACCGCATCCTTTCCCTTGACATTTTTAGGCCACCTTTATCACTTATTCATTCCTTTTCCCCCGGTGACAGACATTATTACTCTTTCTTAATGTTCCTGACAACAGAAGACAAAGTGTGCTATGACAAATGAACTCCTAAAATACAGCATTATTTTACAGATTGCTTTTTCTGGTTTTGATGCATTAAGTGAGTGGGATACATGGGTATGCGAGATGCATAGCAGGTCTGGCTGCAACTTGCTGAATGACTCAGATTTTCTTTTTTTTTTTTTTTTTAAAGGGTGACTATGAAGGTGAAAACGTTGAACCAAATGACAGAAAAGTAAGTTGATAGAAAGGGGGTTTAACACATTCGCCAGAGTCCCAGCCTGAAGAGTCACCTCTTTGAATTTGAACATTTGCCAAGAGTTCACAGAAAATACTGCAAAAAAGGCACTAAATGCCAAGCAGCAGAAGTCCAGAAGTACTTTCCAGTGTCTAAATTTGCCCAAATGTGGAATGAAGTATGGATACGTATAGATTACCAAGCTTGATAATGATACATTTCTTGCCGTGTTGTTAAGAGTGTAGACAGCATTCACAGTTCCGAAGTTCAGGTGGTGTAATTTCAGGCCAGCTCTGACGCGAATATGCTCAGTCATATTCCGGTACCCGTATCTGACATAAATCCTGCTTCGCTTGGCGGCGAGCTCCGGTCTCAGTGCTGCAACCTCTGCTGAATTAACGTGCTGCTATCTGGATCCGAGGATTGAGGATGAGAATCGGTGGGGGAGGAGGGAGGCGGTTGAAAACATAAACGTAAAAGTTATTGTGAAAGATAAAGGCCGAATATTTACGAGAAATGAGACATTCTCAGCAAAGCTTTAAGGTGCGCTCTTCAGCCAGCGACTGCCCTGTGGATGCATACTGATGCGTTGCGTTACTTTTCACGTAAGTCTGTGGTTTAGATTGTGGTTTTATTGCCTGTATACGGAAAGGCATTTGTTCATTGTAGTAAAGCGAGTGGGAATTAGTCTGAGGAAACATTTTCCATAAGAAAAAGCAAATTTTTCACCCTTTGCGGAAATGTTGATTTCTTAAACTCAGAGCACAATTACTACAAACTCTCAGTCACGCGCCCCTACAGAAGATAGGCTTCTTTTCCACGTATCAGGCAAAACCTGAAGTACGGAGGTTACGACCAGCTCTCTCAGGAGAAGCTACTAAATTTGGGTGCCGTATATGTCGGTCGTTCAGACTTGAAACTACGCCTTTCCGATTTGTTTCACAGTCACATCTCTAGAGAAATCCTCTGGACCAGCGTGGGCTCAGGTCGTAGGAAAAGCAGATCTAAAGCCTTCCAAGTTGGTCATATAAAAATAGGTACCCAAAATTAAAGGTCTGCTGGGCCTTAAGGTGCAAATGGCTCATCAAAAGACAGCGGCTGTTATTTCTCCCCCTCTATTGACTTGTGGTAAAAACACCACGTACCTGTCATTTCATTATTAAGCAACACATTGTTCAACCAAAAATAGGATGAAAGTCCATGCTTTCTCACAGCGTCTGGATTATCATCTTTATTACTAACTTTTCAAACCTCACAAATTCACTCATTTCACAAGTTCGCTGTGCGTTCGGAAATGTTTACCTTGGCTTTTGACTTCTAGTTCCCTCAAATTATCTTTTGGTGTGTTTTGGCATGTATCTTCTGGTTTCTTGAAGCTTTCTTTCATCTAATGCAGTGCTAGGCCAGGCTTGTGCTTTTTTTAACAACAAAATTAAAGATTTGAGGCATAGAAATGAAGTAAATATTTAGGGCTAGTGTGCTGATCTCCTCTAATCACGTCTTTGAAGCTGTGCTTTGAATATCAGGCTGATAAATGTCAGGATAAATGAGATAATTAATTTGTACTTTAACACAAATTTGGTTTGAAGTGCTGTACAAAACTGAAACACGGCACTGATGCAAAGTCTCCTTAGCTTAGTATTTTCCTGATATGCCTGACCAGCTTAGATCACAGAAAAGGAACCTAATTTCCAGCACAAACTTAGCTTGTAAAAATGAAACAAAAAATAATAAAAGGAAGGGTCTTAGTGCACGTGGATGTTGAGGTGTCCCCGAGTCATTAATTGTTTCCCAGACATAGGCAGCTGGCCTTAAACTTTTGGAAATGTGATTGAAAGATACATATAGCACAATAAAAATAAAATTTGCAAGAACGTTGCTGTTAAATAAAGGCCTGACTTTAGGTTTCAGTTTCTGCTCTCGCTATGGTAAAGAAACTAATAAAGATTAATGATTTTGGGTTGCAGAGGGGAAAATCCACAGTCCACTTATATGTTTTGACATCATATTTCTGTAAAACTAAAGAAGCTGTATTTTTTGAATGGCTTGAACCATTTGCATGAGAAGTACAGCAGTTGAGCTTGGAAAGTTTGTGTTAATGATTTGGCAAGAGAATTGCAAAACTGCTCTAGAAACACCGTTCGCTGCATGACTTCTCTGCGACAAAACGCGCGAAGGAGGAGCGGGTACGGGCAGCGGCGGGACTGCCAGTCTGCCCTTCCTTGCTTGGCTGCGTTTCACTGGAGAGATGTAGAAGGCCAACATCTGTCAAGTTTCTCATGATAAAAGAGCCCACGGATTTAAGCAATAACATCCTGTTTGGTCTGTTCTTCTATGAACAAGATTAATAACGTTGCCCCGGCTGTAATAACTGGTTTTGGTCTCGGCTCCCCGTTGCAGTTTCTTCCGCAGCTGAGCCGGCCGTGCAGCCCTCGCCCGCCAATGCAGGTTTGCGCAGCCAAGATCTGAAATTTTCTGCCTTTTTTACCCGATGCTCGATGAAAAGAAATACCTCGGCAATAATCAGCTCACGCTCTTGCATTTGAGGGAAAAGGAAAACGATGATGATGTTGCCAGATGGGTTAACGAAAGCAGAAGTGACCATTAAGGCATCTCCTTGAAATACCAGCAGTTGGTCCAGGAACGTCCTGCTGCCCAGTTCACGTCACGGGGCTGAAGGGGGGAGAGCAGCAGTAAAGGGAGACCCGACTTCACAAGCAGATGTAAAGCTTCTCTCGCCCTTGTCCCACAGAGGAGGTGACGGCTGGGTGGCCAGTGGGCACACCTCGTCTTCTCCAGTATGTTTTGTACACACGCCCATTTCTTGTTCACTCGCTTAGCTGAACTGAATGAAGAAAAAAAATCAGATCTAAGAAGCGCTATTTATATATTTTACAAAGTAAAAGGTAAGCTGAATGTCTCAGAGGAACCTATTCTTGTGAGGGATTCAATTTTATAAATCACTAATGGGGACCATTGTTTTCCTTGGCCTGTATCCTAACCAAAAGGATGAGAGGAAATCATCGTGTTCTTTTAGTTTAAAGCTGAAAAACTCCTAAACGCAGCCTTTGAGGCACCTCTGCACAGCACCTCTTGATGGATGCTGGGTATTGTAGTTAGTATAGTGGAAACAAACCAGTTTATTTTTTTTCCGTCTTGTAACTCAACGCATATTCCTCTTTCACGTCCATTCTGCTAGATACCTACAGATCACAAAATCAGGACTGCTCTCCCTGTCCCCGCTATAGCTGGCCATCAGTCCAGTTGCCGAAAAGCCTTTTAATGTACTAGAATTCATCGCTATATTACAACATGCCAAATCATCAGCTTTGTTTTTAATACTTAATGCAGACTGGGTGTAGTGGCAGATTATGGGTTGAAACCACAAAGCGGTGAGACCGGATCCACGGCATGAGCTCTGCGGTTTGCTGGGACCGAAGGAAAAAACACTCATGTTCGCGGTGCTTTAGCTTTCGCCTTGCCTTTCTGTTTTACAGCTCCTGTGTGAGGAGTGGGCGAGCTACGGAGTCTTTTACAAATATCAGCCAATTGACCTGGTGAGGTGAGA
>NW_010561206.1:21666-60156 GCF_000687285.1 Phaethon lepturus | reverse complement strand
CGTGGTGCCATGGGGCAGCGCTGGAGCTGCGCACGGCGATGCTCGTGCTGGTGTCCCTGCGCGGATGCTGCCCTCGGTGCCACCCCGGGGGACTCCGTAGAATGGGCAGTACGCTGGGGAAAAGGAGGGGTTTGTGGGTTTAGAGACATGCTGATGTATCCCACCTAGTGTGAAAGCTTGCAGGGAACACATTTTTAATGAATTTTGTTTGCTCGTGGTGAGAGCTGAGACTCTTTGGAGAAAATTAGGTGTTTTTTTAAGAGGTTTATCTCACAGGAGATCCAAACATACCAATTTACACAGCAGAAACACGGGGGGGGAGGCGCAGAATCGTTGGTTGGACTGACTTGCTTTCACGGTGCCTGTATCTCTGTGTTAACTCCAAGCATCATGAGAAAGAGAGTCCTCTGAGAAGGAAAAAATTCCCACAGGTCATCAGATCTTACTTTCTCCATGCTCAATCCAGCTGTGATTTGTAATTTTAGCCATGTTATATTTTAAGAAATAGGAAACATTTTTCTCTCTCATCTCATTTTTTTTTAATGTATTTCAGAAAATACTTTGGAGAGAAGATTGGACTATATTTTGCCTGGCTGGGAGTTTATACGCAAATGCTTATTCCAGCTTCAATTGTAGGGATTATCGTTTTCCTGTATGGCTGTGCAACTGTGGATGAGAATATCCCAAGGTAAAATAAATAAATAAATAGATTCTATTGTCGGAGGCCACTAGAAACTCAACGCAAAACATCACCTTTCTCTGGAAGAGTTTTGCCACTAACATCCAGGGCGAGCACAGCTGAAACCGCGCCTCGCGGTTTCTAGGGCTTGCCTTGTGCCGCCCGCAGCCCGACGCCCCGGTCTGTGTTTGCTGGCCGTGCCTTCCCAAGGTCTGCCTGCCAGCTGGGGCTTGCCGGGGTGCGGCGTGCTCCCCCCGCCCTCCCTCCTCACATCCCGCGCGCTTCGTCTTCTGGAAGCTGTGCTTAAAATGAGGACACACCTGCATGGATGGGCGAGCTCGCAGTCCCGCCGATTTCTGCTTCCAGTAAGTGATGGAGCGCTACCAAGGGCTGAGAGTGGGCAGCAGAACTGCAGCACATTTTTCAATCGTTAGCGTTTATTGATGTACTAAAAATACTTCTTGGCGGGTTGCTCAGGTGGCTTTGGTTTTTTTTCTAACTCAGATCATTATGTTAAAACAAACCAACAAAATACTAATGATAGGGTTTAGTGCTTTCCATCATAAAATGCTCAGAAAGTCATTCTGTGGCACAAAGAAGAATCAAGAATACACATGCCTAAAATAAGCAATTGTGGTCAGATTGACAAACCTTGACGTCCTACTATTTTTTTTTTTTTTTAGTAGGTTTTGTATTATAATATTTTTAAAGCCCTATGATTTTGCATTATTTTCCCTACTTCATCATCAGCTGTAGATGAAAATTACATCGTTTGTACAAGCATGAGCACTGAGTTACAAAGCAGATAATGGATATCGAAAAATAGATTTTTGTTGTTGTTGTTGTTGTTCATTAAGATTGCTTTGTACTGCTTCCAACAGTTGAAGAAAGTCAAAGGGAGGGTCACTGTTGCTATTTCACAGATGGAGTGCAGAGAAGTTAAATTGGTTGAACTCCAGTCTCTTGATACTCAGCACTTCCCTTGTATTTTATCTACTGCTGTAGTATTTCAAAACAGGAATGATTTTTAATTTTTTTAATTTTTTTTTGCTGTAAGAGCCTATAATAAAAAGCATAGAGCCTTATGCCTCTCGTAATACTCTCTCTTATACCCTGGAGTAGAAGTAGGGCTGGGGATGGAGGGAGACAGCAGCCTTGCGTGAGGGTTTCAGCCCCAGCAGCGGTGCAGGTTACGGACGGAGCCGGGACGCGCTGTGAGGCTGGTATCTGACGGCCCTACAGACCAGAAACACAGGCTCTGCAGAGGAGAAAAGGTCATCAGAGCATGGACAATGGAGCCGTACTGACCATGTTTTTTCCATCTCTTGTTGCTTCGTTGCAGTATGGAAATGTGTGACCAGAGAAACAATATCACCATGTGTCCCTTATGTGACAGAACATGCAGTTACTGGAAGATGAGCTCTGCTTGTGCGACTGCTCGTGCAAGTCATCTGTTTGATAACCCTGCAACTGTCTTCTTCTCAGTCTTCATGGCTCTCTGGGGTAAGAAGATACATGCCTTCATGTTAAGTTTTTAATTATTTAAAATACAACAGGAAGAAACAGAAGAGATAAAGCAGTATATTTATACTTAGGCAGTTAATTACATAAAGAACTTCTCTTTTTTTCTTTCTTTTTTTTTCTTTCCCATGAAACTGTCACCCCCCAAATTTATATTCTGGACTGAAGGCTAAAATTCAAAAAGTTGTTCAAGATGAATATCAAATGAAATTGTTAAGCATCTGTCATAAAACTGCTGCGTGGTATGTCAAAATTTCATTAACGCGATTGCATAGCTTGCCAAAAGAAAAAAAAAATCTATTTGCAGAGCCAGCTTCCACTTTAGAACATTACAGAAGAAACGTATTAATGTACTCTGGGGTTGAGGGGAGGGCTCCACAGGGAAGTGTAATGGCCTTTAGTGTCTCAGGACAAAGCAAGATTGATTCTTGAGTGTGCTTCGAGATGCAATTAAGTTTATCAGCAAGCAGACATCATGCATGTAGACCATGAAGAGGGTGCAGTGGCATTATAGGTATTTTTTCTGATGCTGACTGCTCCTGTACTTTAAGCGCATCACTTAACCTTTCTTGGCATGTCTGGAGACCTTGGTTAAAAATATTAACTCTCTCATGGAATCTTTGTGAGAGTGACTTCAGGAATGGTTACCAAGCGCTTTTCTCCTTCCTGCTGGAGGAGGGATGGGGACCTCCTCCTTGCTTGGCCACCCCAGCACCAGTCATGGGCACTGGAGGAGAGGAACACCTCGTCGTCCTCGCTGCGGGCCAAGAGGGCCTGTCAAGATAAAAGGGAACTGATGGGCTCCAAAACCCGTGCTTGTTAGCTCCAGAGAGGCTACAGAGAACAGGGAAATTCTCTGTTATTCCCCCCAGCTTTGAAGTTTGATAGCCACATACTCCCAGTGTCAGTGAAAGCAGCACAGGATGATGTTTGCCCCTCCTGTACGCCTTGTTGCAAGTTAGCAAATAGCCTGGTTTGGATTAAATTTAATCTTAAAAAACATAGCCCAAGTTTTCATTTGTGGTAGTGTGTAGGGAACCGTTTTCACATTAACATTCATGTGAACTGGTTTTAGTACAATTCAATGTAGAGCAGCGTCTTTTTGACCAGGGTCTCCATTTTAGATAACGATGCTTTAGAAGCAATGCTAAGAGCTCATTACCAAGTCCTGTCGGGAAACCAACAAGGATGGTCCTGCAGACGGATTTTGGGAACAGCGGGGAGTCGGGAGCGCTGCTGGTTCAGAGGGAAAGCTGGGAAGTGGCCAGGGCGGGGGGAAGTCGAACCCCACCAGCTTTGCAGCAGAGGGGAGGGATCACTGTCTTACAGATCATCTTGCCGTGTAGCATATAGGGAGAAATGTGATACACCCCAAAGCAGGATGCGGTGCCAGAGACTTTAAATAGCCTGATTCTCTCACATGGAGAGTCAAGTATCGCTTTCGGTCTCCCTCGTTTATCATTATTGCAACCCCCACGCAGATCTTGGCACATGATACTCTGTTGTCCAAAAAGTAATGCCGTTTGCCTCCCTTTTCCGTAGCAAACAACTATGGGTCCCTCCATGCAATTTTTACACTCTTGGGCAAAGTAAGGCAGACTGTTGGAAGCCAGTTTCTGTGCTCTCTACAAAATCAGTCTGAGATAGTTTTGGAGAGGGATGTGAAATTCCTCAAGTTCTTCACGGTCAACATAAAATTTTATTGTGGTACAATAGCGCGTAAAATAAGTTGTTTCAAAAAGGTCTTTTTTAATTGAGAAAATCAGAACTTTTTCCATACAGCTTTGAATTTGTGTTATTGCAAATTTAATCTCTAAAGAATTTGTCAAAATGATTTTTTTAAACACATAAAATGAGCACTTTATTGTGAGTGTAATGGGAAGTTTTCTTAGCCTCATGGGCAGTTGAGTTGAGGCAGAGGAGACCCAAGTAACCTGCTCAGGGCATCCTCAGCATAGCAAGAAAATTACCCCAAGATCAGGGGTATTATTGTGAGCGACCATTTGGCGAGGATTTCTTCGTATGGAGGTGGTATTGCAACACCCTGGAGAACTCTACTCACATGAGCGTTAAAACAGCTATAGCACCGAAATGAGCTCCGGTCAGAAGTTCAGCATTAAACATGGACTGTGGCCCAGTGCTGTTTGGTATTAAATGGCATTAAAAATGTCAGAGAATCCAGATAAGATCATCTGGACAGAAACCTTTTGGGAATTTTTAAGCTCCATTTACGCTTATGGGCCCACATGAAATATGAAAATGCAGGTACGCTTGGCAAAGCAGCCCTCCATCGCTACCTGGCACGTTCACCGAGGGCTTTTGCAATGAGCTGGCTGTGTTTCAGACACAGTCTTTTCATTTTGCGATGCTGTAAGTCAGTGCCACTGACAGATTTCTACTAGCACTAAGAAACCACGTCTGGTTCGTTTTCCGTATTTCTCGCCGCACGTGGAAGCTGCAGACCCCAGCACGAGAACTGCCGGCGGTGGGGAGAGGGGAGGCAATTCCGGGACCGTGACACAGACCCTCTTAAGATACAGCTACGGCCACCCCGATTTACAGGAAGCCTATGGCTTGTAAAGAGGCTCAGTTGTAAGTTTTGCACGTGAGAGTTTCGCTTGGAAGGCGAATGAATGTTGTGGCCCCAGCCTGGTTCCAGTCATGAGGGTGTCCTTTCCGCTGTATTCAACTTTCTTACCCTCTCCCTGCCTCCAGTTTTTCCTGGATACGAATGTTTCTGCGCACATCTGTTAATACTCGCTGCGGGGAAGCTCCCCTGGGAACACCATTTCTTGGTAGACTTGCCTCTTTCATAATCACTTATTTATTATACAGCACTGGTGTATTCCCAGCATCTAAATATGTCCTCTGAGAACTCGCTTGGTCTCAGAGGCAGACAGACCGATATAGACCAGGATCATTAGCTGGGACTAAAGAATTGCTTTAATGAGGCTTCTTTTCTGTAAGTCTTCTCCATCAAAAAGAAAATAGCGGTGTTTCTAATAATAAAAGCCCTTAAAGGCTTCCTCTTTCACAGCCTGCCCACCTGCAGCTTTCACACTGGCATGAGTATTTGGGTTTAGGTGTGGTGACTAGAGCTAACCACGCTATTACAACCACTGGACGGTTGTACATATGACAATATGAAAATGCTTTATCTTGATATCTTTGAGGGAATAACTATCCCATTAGTACAAGGCTAGTTAAATCATTCATGTTTTGTATGTATAGATAAAACAGGGTTTTTTTGGACTTAGGGATGGAATTGCATGCAGATGAAGACCAACAATATCATTAGTCACACACACAAATGTATAAGTAAGTTTGGGTGTCTGACTTTCTTGCACCCCTTATAAAATTGTAGGCATCTTTCTATATGAAGTTGTGGATGTAATAAATGCCCTTTCTTTTAGCTTGCCTAGTGAAAAGGGTTGGTTCCTCGCACTGTGAATCAGTATTTCCCAGATGGACATTACTGTGGAATAAAATAGTAACAAAAATGAAGTTAACCCAGCCTGGTATATGATATGATATTGTACCTGCTGAGACCTTTTGAGGGTGAGAGCCTGTAGACGTACAGCAGATGACGTGGAGCGTGGCCAGCGTGCCTCCCAAGACAAATCCCAGAGGCTGATTTTTTTTTTTTTTTGGTAAAATGTCAAAATAATCGTTAAACTGTTGTTTCAGCTGCCACCTTTATGGAACACTGGAAGAGAAAACAGATGCGTCTCAACTACAGGTGGGACCTGACTGGGTTTGAAGAGGAGGAGGTTTGTGCCTTCAGTTCTGACTCTTTGACTTCCACTGTGGTGTTACCGATAGCTCCTTGCCCCGAGCCGATAGACGTTGCCTCAGGGCCACCCGCTCTTGGGGCGTTTTTGTCATTTAGAAGAAAGGAAAATCTCTGTACATGAACTGTTTGAGGTTTTTATAGCAAGGGTATGACTAGTATGTCTTGTTGCCATAGAAATGTAATCGTATAGCCGCAAAATCTGATTTTTTTTTTAAGTGTGTAGTCAGGTCACACCTAGCAGCATAGGCGTGGAATATACAGCTCAGACTTACTCCTGGGCTGATGTCAGGGTGCTAACAACTAAGGACCTCATTCATCTCACGCCGCTGTAAATCAGAAATAAATGTATTGAAGTTGATAAAGTTACAGCTCTGTAAAAAAGCACTGAAAAAATCCTATTAACTTTAACGACGCAGGATCAAGCCCTGACTTGGAAAACACTTCAGAAAATATTGCCAGACATGTGGGCTTGGGGCACTGGCAGGGACGCAGTGGGGAGGTGGTTTTATTTTTTCATTTGCTAAAAGAAAAATAATATCCCTAGCCAGGTTTATACTAAATGTGCTAAATAGCATGAAGGGGAAAAGGGCTAAATCTGTATGAAAAAGGGGTCTTAAAAATCAATGAAGTTTTCGAAGGAAAGGAGAGAAAACCTTCAGCCAGCTAAGAAGCTGTAGCCCACCTCTTTTTTTTAATTTTGCCACTTTACCAAAAAGGAAAACACCTTCCTAGACCGTAACGCGGTGCCAGCCCCAGCAGCCTCGCGCTGGACTGCACCGCGGTTCAGAGGCGGCGGCGGCGCGCGGGTCCCTTCCATTTTCCCGTTGCGTGTGACGAGCCGTGCCGCGCAACCCTGCTGCGAGAGCTGGGCCAGGACCCGTTTTTTAAACTATTGTTATTATTAAAAGAAGGATGACTGCCCTTGCCATATCACTAGATGTTCTAAATAGACACACAACAAATCTTGCTCGCGTGAAACAAAGACCTCACCGGCCCTGGGTTTAACACTGTGCAGCTTGATGAGCCTGGCACAGTTACTGTTCTCCTCGCCCCCAAAATCCTTCTGTTTGAATTATCTCCTCTTAATACGTTTATCTCCTCCATAATATATTTAGGTGCGCTACGGCAGCAGCCCTTATGCTGTGCGCTTTGCTAGATCATACCTATCTTACCGGGAAAGAATATAGGGATTTATTTCCTGGATCCTATACTGCTTTTTTATTTTTGGTAACGTGTTGTTAGCATACATGACAGTAGAAAGGATTAACTGTATCTTTCCGATGTCTATCCCCTTCACGTCTGAGTTCAGAGCTCTACACAGCTAAAACAGCAGCTGTTAACACAGTATAGTTTGTTCTTTGTTTTGTACGGTCAACTCTAGACAATACGGTCATGAGTTTAGCAAAGAATTTAAGCCCCTCCTGTTTTCATTTGGGTGAAACTTAAGCCAGTATCGTGCTGAAGAGTCATGGTTTCCAGTGATATACTAAAACCCAAAGTGTCTCATCTTGTCGTGTTTTTAGGGGCACCTAGTTCATACAATACCTACAGCAACGTTAATAAATGTTGTAGAACATGAGTAGACTGATTTTTCTCTGGTAGGGTCAAGCCATCTACTGTACCTATGTCTGTTTCATGTAATTTTTAAAAGATAAATCCAATATGATCTGCAACAGTTCAGTAATCAACGTTTTATTTTTTGTTTTTTGTTTGTTTGTTTTTTTTCTTGTTTTTGTGGTTTTTTCTGGTTTCCTGAAGGAGGCAGTCAAGGTTTGGAAAACGTTTTTGTTTTTTTTTTTAATTGCTCCTACCTTTCTTATTACATGTCTACTGATGAATGCCATCTTTTGATCTCCACCTCTTCTTTTTCGAGCATCAGATTTTCTTTAGCTCTCCCACTGATTGCTTTGCCTTTACACCCTCTCGCTCTCCACTCGTTCAGACTTTTTTCAACTCCATTCTGTTTCCCATCCGATGCATAACTGTGAATTCTGAATCCTTTGTAAACGCGTAATTATCATGAACTCTGAACCTGTGAATCTTTTGGCTGTCTCTTACTTCTGAGTGTTTCCTACACCCTCTCCTTCAATGCACATGGAATCAGTGGATGCTGTCCAAGACAGGATTAGGGGAAGACCCCAACTGACAATTTTCTGGGATCCCAAAGCCAAGTGTTTTGCATACTGACAGCAGATAACTGTTTCCCCGTGAGCTGCGGATTGCTGAAATGACAATTTCAGTTAATGACATACAAAATCTTATATTTATCAAAAACATAGGTAATTAAAATCCAACCATAATGTCACATGCTATGAACCACGCTGTCTGCAGGTTGTGCTGTATACTCTTATATATTAAATCTAATCCACATAGCATTGCATGTGGCTGGCTGATAGCGAGCGCAGATCTTTCTGGAGCTGCTGCTGTAGAACTGTGAGTGATACGAGATTTCACATTTTTTTAAATTACAGTTGACTATCAATTGACATAAATGACATACCAGGTGAATTAGAATTCAGTTAGAAAGCTCAGAAATTATCAGGAAATCAACCTGCAAACAGTTCATATGTAGCTGATATAGAAAATAAATAATTTGTCTTTTTATTAAATATGACTTGTTTCACAGGATCATCCAAGAGCGGAATATGAAGCTAAAGTTTTAGAAAAATCACTGAGGAAAGAACACAAACATAAAGAGGTACGGTAAAAATATTCATGTTTCACTTATGAAAAAATTTGAAAAAGGAGGTTGTTATAGCAGGCACGAACCCAAGACTAAGGAATAGGTAAAAAATAGTCACTGCACATTTTGTTTACATTCCAGATGTCTTTGGTCTTAGCATGCATGGATACTCAGCGTACACAAGTGCACAAGACCTGATTAAGTCTAGAAATGTCTTTAATAATTAGACAAAGGAGTGTGGCTTAGGGAAGCTAATTGAGCCAGATTGAAGGGGTGCTCCTGCTAGGCTAACGAATCAAGTTGGAGAAAACTGTAACAAAAATCTTCTGTGCCAGTATCAGTACCTAGAGCCTCTCAGGAGAGGTCCTCTGTCTTGTTAGACCTTTTTTGTAAATATTGCTAGAGCATGAATGAAGAATACTAACGCCGATGTCCTTGCCGAATTCCAACTTTGATAACTTTCTGCCTTTTAAAAACGTAACTCCCATTTTATTCCACTGAATAAGGTAGCGCTCGCTTTTGCTTTTAACTTGCTCCTCACGTGGCCATGAAAAAGGTGCTGTCAGTCATCTCCGGGGCGCGTGCATCTCGCCAACGGACGGTGCAGTGCCTACGAGCAGCTTCCCTGCCCCTTCACTGAAGGCTCCGATTCCTTCCCGATTACTGTCTGTCAGCAGCAGACCGCTTGGAAAAAGCTCCTTTTCTCCCCCACATACTGGTTTGCACCCTACCAGAGGTTATTCCTCCTTCACTGCACAAACCCAGCCACATGTATTGACCACATTTTTAAGCAGAGAAGTAAATGCTCGGGCATAAACAAAATCTGTTGGCTGAAATTCCTCTTTTATATCTGTTGCCAGTGGCACAGTAGCGTGGAACCATGCCCTAAAGTGTAGTTTTATAAAAACCCTGTGAAAATACAACTGCAATAACCACATTAACATTAAATATGCTTTAAGAGACAGCATGCATAGATTGGACTGGCGTGAAATTGAATGTGTCCAATTTTGTCATGCGCTTATACTTGGGTACCGTTGGGTCCCTCTTAAAAGATGCTACAAAGCTGATGGTGGTACGTTCCCGTTAATCTATGGGACGCAGTGTGTAAGCGGTTCAGCGTCATGTGCAATACCTTACTTGCAGCACTGCTTTGAAATCCAAAAAGATTTTGGGTTGCTGCCCTCTTACTGGCTGGATAAACAATGTTGGAATACAGACTTCATTGCGTTCCGCAAAAAACCTGCGACTCACTGTACTTTTGGGTGTATTAGGAATTCAGATCTTAAATGTGGAAGACTAGGGTCATCGGAAAATTAATGAATGGTGGCCTCCAAATATCAGAGTATGAAAGCTGAGCAATTAAGAGAAGGTTTTTTTGGATTGTTTTTTTTAACCAGACTATTTATAACTTTTTGGGCTGTGTTCAATTTGGATGTTACTAATTTGGGAAACGTGAGAAAAGGAGTTTTTTCTGAAAGACTCAGTAATTATCTTTCATTGGGATCTAGAGTATTAAAGTTCAAATTCAACAGTTGTAAGACAACTTGGAAATCTTCTTAAAGAAAAACTATCTAAAGCTAAACCTGAAATTTGTCATATTTTTTCAAGATAATTAAAGGAAAAACCTTCTGAACATTCTTTATACACCATAAAGGAAGAAGAAGGGCACAATCCTAAATTAAAAAGGGAAAATCCTTTGCAGCGTTGCTTGTTCTACCCCAGGATTTGGGGCAAGAGTTTGTCTTTTGTTGTTATTTTCTATTAACCTCAAGCTAAAACACAAAGCCTTAAGCAAACTAGTAGAGCATTCACTTGTGGCTAAACTGCTATGTACACTGGGTCAGTAGAGAGTATATAGATCACTTTAGCAGCGCTTTGTAATGCTATATTGCCCGATCCTTTTTTTCTTTCCTTTGACTGCCATCAGAAGCATCGGTATTTTCCAGAAGAGACAGCAAACAAATGGAGACAAAGAGTTAAGACAGTCATGGCTGGGGTGAAATTGGTTCTTTTTATTCAAACTTATGAAGAAACTCAAATTATGAGTAATTATGGAAGACACAAATCAATTTGTTTTTGGCTGTTGAACCTTTGTTTAATATTCACATTCAGTTCTGGGTTTCTTCCCCCTCCTCCCCTTGTTTCTTCAGCACTCTTTGGGACACTGTTTCTATGCGTTGGGAATGGCACTGCATGGCTAATCTTAGATTTACCACCTTGGACTGACGTTACGTTTTGTAGTGGAGCATGGGCCATGTGCTGAAAGAGTGGCTTGCACTTCCCCGAGACAACGTGCATGTAATAAAAATAGAATTTGAGTAATATCTTTACGTTCATTATAACGTCTGCATAATCTTCCATAATGTTCTTTTTGTTGTTTATTTTCTGGTGTTTAGAAACAATTCCTGGCATCACAGTTTATGAACGACTCTGGATGAGCAATACTGTTCTAAATGAAATTTTCATAGCCAAATTCAGGCAGCGGCTGGTTGACTGGATTTAGGGTATCCTATAAAGAGTTATTTTATGTGGGCATCTTAACTCCTATTGGCGTGGTCCATTGAATACCACATGGATAGTCAGGTAGTTAAAAATCACTCATACTGAAGGAATTCCAAATCTTACCACGCACCAAAACAAGATCTTCCCTGTCAACTGTGTGTTCATCTCAACTCAGTAGCATACTTAATCTGTATTTCAGTGGAACCAGTTGTGCGACTGCAAAACTGCAAATATTAAGTGGGGAGGCAGAGGGGGAAGAAGGAGAATTTTTCTAGGGAAAGCAAAAGAAAATATTTAACAGTAAGAGAGGTCTTACTTCATGGTTTATGACAGCCTATTTGCATGTTTCCTTGAAAAAGTATACAGAAAAATCTGGTTTATTTATACTCGCAGTGAGCAGGCGCTTGAAAAATTTGAACCTAGATACGGCGTAAACAATTTGCCTGTGTGGAATTGTAACTGTAAACACTGTGTCTCTGCATCTTCTAACTGGTTGTGTATTTGCTAGCCTTTTTTTCCCCTCTGTTTTTGTCACGTGCAAAATTACATGCTCCATCTTTATTAAATGTACCCTTTTTTTCCCCCAAATTTTAGACAGATAAAGAAAAGCTGACATGGAAGGATCGTTTTCCAGCCTATTTAACCAATTTTGTTGGCATTATCTTCATGGTAAGCATCACTCAGCAAAACATGAAATTTATGTTACCGAGTCATTGTATTAAACAGAAGTGACGGAAATGTTAGTAAAACCATGACAGACTTTATCAGATTGATGTGGCTCTCAATGGCTTTTCCCCAGTAAAATATTCGAGCATTTTATTGTTTTATTATCTAAAATCATTTCAAGAGCTTGAATTTCTACTTTGCCATCTCTTTCCAGTAAAGAAATAAGAATACCTAAAGAGGATAGGGGAAAAATGAGGGCACGGAAATGGAAATTACCACCACGATTGAGGGGATGAAACTTAAAAAGAAAGTAGCCAGGAAGTAGCGACTGGCCTCATTTTTATACCAAACTTTTTTGAAAGAAAAGATGTGGCCAATTACAATCCTGATTGCAAGGATTTTTAATAAATCCATCAAATTTGGAGTTATACCATATAGCCATATAAAGGAGAATTGCAAACAGAACATTTAATTCAAGAAAAAGGTAAAATGATGATGAGAACAGCCTTTTTCCGTTAAAACAATTTTTGAAGGAAATAATAACTCAAGACGTGGAACAGATTGGCAGATGGACAAAAAAGTTTAAGCCCTTTCCAAAGGTAGAATATGCCAGACTAACTCAGTTCATTTGGTTTTTTGCGATAGAGATTCTGGTTTGGGGTGGTTTTCTTTAGTATTTGTGTTTCCGAGAATGGCAATGCAGTAAACCTAATCTTCTCAGCTGAAGAATTGCTACCTTATAAAAATCACATTCTAAAATTATTCTATTTAAGCAATGAAAAATTGAGTAAGCTTTTGTGCACCTTTATGTAGGCAGGAAGTGCATTGATTTAATCAGATTTAATTTCAGTTTGGGATTACGACAGCATAGCGAGCCTGAGTAGGGTATTTGAAGACTTGTGTGCGCACTCAAGCCGAAAAACTCCTCTCTGCTTCAACCCTGACTTTCTTTTATAACAAAGCAAATACTGTGTATGTATGCTGTTGCTGCTAGGGCTGAAAGGAAGCCCACTAATACTTTTAATACAAGCAAGTAGTTTACATTTAGGTGCCTTAAAAAAAAAAACTTTTGGATGTGATTATGGCATCAATTTTTGCATGTGGTGGTCCAATTACTAGCAAAAGAGGGTCTTTTCCCACAGTTCATCAAAATGATTGGGAGCCTTAATGCAGAATTGGATGGGCTTGGGATGTGGCCCAGAGATCCCATTTTTAAGGTCATTGCTAAGTCCCAGGCAAAGTATTTATAGTGAAATCTTTCATAAGAGGCTGTGCTGTTCTTACTCGCAGGTTGGGCTGACGTTCGCTATAGTGTTTGGAGTCATCATATACAGGATCTCGACTGCAGCGGCGCTGGCCATCAGCTCAACTCCCTCAGGCCGGTCAAGTGTCAGGGTCACTGTCACTGCCACCGCAGTCATTATCAATTTGGTTGTCATCATCATCCTAGATGAAGTATATGGCTGCATCGCAAGGTGGCTAACTCAGATCGGTAGGTTTAAATCCTCAACTGATATTTGCTAGAGCGATTTTAAATGAGAGGACCCAAATGACTGGCTTTTATGATTACCTTCAAAGTGGTGAGAAAACCCAGGAAATTCAAATATGTGGCTAAAATTCTAACCAGCTACTTACAAATATCAAAGTGCACGTGGATTTGGCTTTATTTTTAAAGTTTTTCTTTCAGCAGTGGTAGTGCTGAACTAATCCAGTTATGGGTGACAGAGCTACAGCAGAAATTTCTAAACCTAATCTGGACCCTCAATCTTCTATATCGCACAATTACTATTTTCATTTTCTGCCATCTTTTAATTGGCATAAGACATGTCAAGAAACGCAAAATAGTTGAGTGAAAAAAACCACAGTAGAAAAAAATTGTTTTAATAATTTCTGAAAAGCATCAGTGACAAAAGGTCCAGAAATCTTTTTAGATAAGTTCTTATCCATCTGCAAATGATTGTTATGGAGGTCAGCCAGATGTGGAATGAAATTGAAATTACTGTTGTAACACAGCTGAACAGTGGGACCCTCAGCAGATTGACCACTGACCTCAGTGAGGCCATATTGCTTTAATATATATAAATATATTGCTATAAATATATACCTCTTTGTTTAAAAGATGGCTGATGTTTTGCAAAGTCCACATTTATAAGATCTTGAAATGTTCCAGGTACGACAATTCCTTAATGTTTCTTATCCATCTTCTTACCCACATTGGTTCCAGAGGTGCCAAAAACTGACAAGAATTTCGAGGAGCGGCTGATTTTTAAGGCTTTCCTGCTGCAATTTGTCAATGCCTACACACCTATTTTCTACGTTGCTTTCTTCAAAGGCCGGTGAGTAGTGCAAAAGGTGTTCAGCGTTTCAGCTTGTTGCTTATGAGACAACTGTAGCTGAGCTAAGACCATAGTTGGATGATGAAGTAAATCTGATTTAACAACTCCTCAATACTGACCCAAAAACTCTGCAGCCTCATGAGATAAAGCAGGGACCTGGTGCTCTGCTGCTTCAAATTAATAAAAGCCATTCTGTTAAGATAACTTTGTACGTTCAGATACAATCCCCCATCAGGCTATTTATCGTTGTCTGTTCACCACTCTTAACTTTATGTCCTAGCAAGTATCATGTCTCTTCTTGCAACCAACATGAAAGCACAAGGCTAAAATAAATACTGCGTGTGGCACATTCCAGCTAATGCAACAGAAATGAGGATTACCTTAGAGGATTTCTGCCAAGACGTGCCTATAATATTGTAGGACACAAGACTTGCAGTTTTACTCAGTTGTTTACTCAGCAAACAGGACTTACTCTTTAAAACAAAACCCAAGATAATTACTCTCATTCACTTTTTCAGGACTAAACATTAGGTGGTCCTACTCAAAGGCATCGAGTTTGACATAAATGACTTTAGAAATTAAATATAAAAGGTACAAAATACATACAAAGTTTATAATTCTAACCATTGTGCCCTAGATTTGTTGGACGTCCAGGAGACTACGTCTACATTTTCCATTCCTTCCGAATGGAAGAGGTAATTGCATTTTCACCCTGTCTGTGGTCACGTTGGGTGGGAGCACCATCTGCCCCCGCCACAGATGTTCCGACTGACGTTTCCTCTTGTCCACCCTAGTGTGCTCCAGGTGGTTGCCTAATGGAGTTATGTATCCAGCTCAGTATTATCATGTTGGGCAAGCAGCTGATTCAGAACAATTTATTTGAGATTGGCATCCCGTAAGTAGCGACTTTTGCTTGTTTTATTTTCAAGCATGTGTTTTTTACGACACACGCAATACACTGTGTATCCACTGCCCCTTAACGTCAACGTGGTTCATAGGCTACCTGCAAGATTTTTGCAGTCAGCCTGTGTCTGCTGTATTGCAAATACCTGCCTCCTCGCTGCAACTGCATCCAGCAATGCAGATGTCTCTGAAAAGTGCTAGGCTATCTATTGCTTTCCTACTGCCTAGCAAGAGGGGTAATACTGAACGTGTGATGCAATTATAACCGTGTTTCAGTACCTGTATATGCTGATCCCCGATACTTTTGGCATATTGTGGCTCTTGAACAGTTTTTATGAGAATAGGTATGGAGCTTATTGTGCCTGTTGATGTAGAATAACTGAAGAATAAGCACTGTGACCGGAATGGCATGCTAACTGAATCGTTTCCATTTGCCACAGAAAAATGAAGAAATTTATACGATACATGAAATTAAAGCGTCGACGTTCTTTAGACCATGAAGAGCACATGAAAAAAAAGCAGCGTTATGAAGTGGACTATAACCTGGAGCCTTTCGCTGGACTTACCCCTGAATATATGGAAATGAGTGAGTGAGGGGAAATAAGGCATTTTAAACCGTAATTATTCTGACTAATTATGATGGAGAGCTGAGGTTTTTCAACTGTAGATTCGGTGGACAGTGGACATGAGGCATAACTTAATTAGTAAAGTGTATAGTCTCGGACTGTAGCATGTTTCAGCCACCCACTAGCTGCTTCAGGGATGAATTGTGCTCTCTGCTGTTCATAAGCCCTTACGTTAGGACTATATTTTAGACAATTTCTTCCAAGCCCTGTGACATGTCACTGTCAAGTTTCAAATGCAAATGGTTAAATGGCGTAAACTCGAGATTGTGAGGCATATTTTAGCATCAATTGCACCCTACATTGGGAATAAGTTACTTAATTCAGGTTTGACAATTTCCACGGTGTATATTCACATCAGATTGTTTCTGTTTTCTGAAATCTGGACTAAATCTTCCGAGAGACACATCTGCCCATAGAACAGGCACAGATCACATATAATTTTTTTTTTGAAGTTATGTATTACATTGAGTGAGTGAGATGGAAATTAAGCACTGGACATCAGATCTACATCGCTATGGCTGTACAACCACATTTCTTTTCCTACTTTCAATCTTGGAAAGGCTGAGAACTGTTTGACATAATGCTGTTTGCTACAGTATCAGGCGTTCCTGAAGGATCTGTCTTAAAAGAGCAACTTCATTTAGTACTTTAAGGAATGAGTAGGCAAAAATAGTGGTAGAGGATAATGAAGTATACTAACACCCAAAATTGGCATTCCCAGTAAAAGCAAAGGCAAATCAGAATATCTGATGACCTTGATGTTCAGAGTAGTTGAAACATTGAAATTTAATGGTACAGACTATGAGGTCATACTGTCAGTTCCTAAAAATAAGAACAGATGCAGTTAGTGAGATGAGCTTTTGGAAGGAAGAGAGAGATGGGACTCTAACAGTACCAGGATGGGTATGACATTGATGTGCTGTCGTCATTAAACAAAAGCAAATATGATCCCAGGTTGTAGAAAGCAAGTTATTCCCAGTAAAGGCGGAGAATCAGTCATGTCCTTTTCAAAGCCCCTAAGTTTCTATTCTTCAGAAGAGAAAGCTTCCCGTGGGATTAGTGAGGGCTAAAGACCTGCCAGGTGGAGCATGGCAAGTTTAGGCAGAGCTAACATGGTCGCTGCCGTAACCGCACTCCTTCAGATCACTCCTGTGCCAGCCTTGCCCACGACAATATTGTTTTAGGAGCTTCCCCATCCCTCTGGTTACTTTGCTTGCCTCAGCAGCCCTGGCTTTTGCAAGAGGGGCAGCTGGCCCTCCAACACCCAGATGGAGCAGCAGGCAGGCAAACTGGGCCTGACACAGAAAATGTGGTTTAGTCTCCCAGCAAGTGTCATCTTGCAGGAATCTGGGGGGATGGCACTGAGGAGATGACACATGCATTCCATAAATACTGACCACAGCCATTGAAATGGTTGCTTTTTCTTTTCAGTTATTCAGTTTGGATTTGTAACTTTGTTTGTTGCATCCTTCCCACTGGCGCCTTTGTTTGCTTTGTTGAACAACATCATTGAAATCCGTCTAGATGCAAAAAAATTTGTTACTGAGCTGAGGAGACCGGTAGCAGTCAGAGCAAAGGATATAGGTAAGTGCACATTGCTATTGTTATTCCTGTTTGTTTATTCCTGGATTGATGGCAGGATATTATTATGCTGAGTTAGTTTTGTTAACAGGAAGATATTTATAGGAAAATTCAAAACATTAGACTGTGGCTTAACTGTGAACTATCGAGGCTTTGCTTTTAAAATAGAAAGACCAGAGCTTTAAATTCAGATTAATATTTTATTAAGAAAACAATATCACTTTTCAAATCAAAAAGATCAATACAATCGTGAAATATCTTGCATGGCTCTGCACACCAACCGTTCTTCCTGGCAATGCAGTTTTCTTGCAGAAGCAAAAATTTCTGCATTTTATAACTCTGGACTGGGCTGCAGAAATACACTTGGGAATGAGAGGATACTCAAAACTCTGTGGGTGAACGTATCCCTTCGTCCCTACTCAGCATGAATGTTGGAAGGGTGAAGCTTGAAAGTTGGAGTGAATCTAGCTGGAACTGGGCTCCGTGGTTGTATGGTGACAACAGACCAGTCCTCCCCTTACTGCGGGGGGCTAACAGCTATGGGTATATGTAATGAGGAATCTATTTCTCCCAAATGTGCATTACTTATGAGTAAAAAGGTCATTAAAATAATTGTTCATGTTATAGACACAGTCAGCAAGAGCAGAGAAGTTTACGCTCTGTTTCCAAACTCGGTGTTCATTCTGGTATTGTGCAAGCAGAGTTTTTTCTTGGGCTCACCCTTGTGCCCTAGGATCCTCCTAGAGTTGAAGAACACATCCTGTTTTGTCATGCTATTGCCTTTACCCCAACACTGCTTTTGAGATGTTTTTTGGCTGGGTTGTTTGATGCTGCGGGCTAAGGTTGCTGGTGGAGATGTTGGGGGGGTTGTTGGTTTTTTGGTTGTGTTTTTGGTTTTGGGGGATGTTTTGGTTTTGAGAGGGTGTTAATTGCAATTTATTGCCATTCAGTCCCGCTCTTGTGGATGAAAGAACCCCATTTCTTTCAGAGACATCCCCAAGTCAGAGACTGCATGATGGCCACAAACCAACCAGACAACTTTTAGGGCAGGCATCAGCAGAATCAGGAAAGGGAGAAGCTCCCACCTGCTAAAGGCAGTGGGTCACCACTGGCAGCAAACAGAGGTCTATCTCTGCTTCCACTGATACTGTAATATCTGTTCCTGAAGTTCAGTCCTGCACTCTGTCCAGGCTGGCTTGCATATGCTGTGCCAGAAGACCAAAGCTATAAGAAGTATGAGTTAGTTACCAAGTAAAGGATTCGGCCAGGCTGGAGGAGTCTCCCAGGGATGTCACCCTGTGTGAAGCCTCCAACACGTTCCTTCCCCCTCAGTCCCAGGATAGGAGAGTGGCTCATCAGGGCTCTAACCCCATGGATCTGGTAGCAGCCCTGGATTTTTCCATCAAGATTGAATCTTGCTGTTTGAGTACTCAACTAAGAAGAAATTTCCAAGCTGTCACTAATGACAAGGAGACTGTTAGAGAGGCTAGGGATGAGGGTGCACCACCACGTACACAAACCAGCACTTTCCGTAGACTTCAGAGAAGCCCTTCCGTGATGAATGGGATCTGGAGATGTGGAAGGGGCAGAACTGTGGGACTTCATGCATTACCCTCAGACTAAATCCGGAAAGGCCGAACCTGAGTCAGTATGGGGTTTGTTGCTATTACATTTTGAATGCACACTGAGGAAACTCCTATCAGTATGGTTTCCAGTTGCAAATGGAAAAACCCCATCGAGTGGCTCCACTGGAGCTTTGCGTTCTCGAAACTGAGTTAGGATAAATAGTGATGAGAAGGTGTAGAAACAGATTCAGATCCTTTAAAGTGGTAGACTGGTATGTTTGTCACCACTTGTGTGGAGGTGCCAGCTCCCTATCTGTAGCTTTTTTTTTTCTCCTCAAGCATTTGAGAAGGCTGAATGAAATTTCATTATGTTTTTCTTTTCTACCTGTGCCAGCATTCTTCTGCCTCACATTTGCCCACCTCTTCCTCAAAGAAGGTTTTAGCTTAAAACCTCAAAAAATAGGTTCCTTAACACAGCTGTGGAAGACAGATGTAGGCTTCCTTTGCTTAAAGGTCGTTAACTTAATCTCTTATAATTTGTTCTTTTTTAATTTAAAATATAACCCTATTTCAGCACACTCATAAGTACTCCTAACACTGTTAACTAAAAATGTAATTCATCTAATGAGCGTTTACATATTTGTCTCCTTCCTTAGGAATCTGGTATAATATCCTCAGAGGAATTGGAAAGCTTGCTGTCATAATAAATGTAAGTAATTCAGCATGAATAAAATTTTTAATTCAAGAGACTGGCTTTTCCATTCTGCTCCATTGGTTTTATTTCAGCATAAATCCCTTAAAATCAAGTGAAATTATATGATTTAGAAATGTTCTGAAATATTAGAGAATTGGATGCAGTATTTATTTTAAAGTTGTGACAGTAGTAGCAATAATGTAAAATAGTAAGTAGTCATTGCAGCCTTTTTCCAAAATGTTTTCATAAAACAGTTTTGCCCTTCAAACAAATAAGACCACAGCTGCTTACTTTTGCTCTTTTGAAATACTATCACTAAGATGATGTATTTTTTATTTTCAGTGCTAAAACCTGTTTAGGGTCAGGTAGCCAACTGGCTGTGAATTAGTTCAGCTCATCACAGCACAGTGTCCCTCCATTGAAAATCTGGCCTCAAACTGCGTTGCTGTCACTCAGATAGCTCTGCAAATCCATGCAAATATTTTTTTTTACTTCAAGAGTGATATCCCAGCCCTTAGGAAATTTTAGTATGCCTTAATATATACATTTATGTACTTATCTAATATTCTACAAGTAGACACCCACAATGATCATCTTCATTGCACGCCACCTGGGGAGTGATAAAAGAAAAAAAGCTGAAATACAAGCTGAAAACATGTTTGCAATGAGCAAAATAGGGGCCATGTAGGGCCTACGGCCATGCGTCCATGGGCCCTCTTATTTTTTTCACTATTATCCAGACTGGAAATCCCTTTGCTTTGCCCACAGGTGTCTGTTGTGCTATGGCCAAACCATTGTTTTGGTTATTTGATATGCTGCCTTAATTTGTCTTTACCATTTCTCCTCTTCTCCTTTGGAAATAATTTATCTTTTTTTTTTTTTCTCTTTTCTTCAATCTCTTCGTCATTATCCAGTGTTATTTTTCCCTCTTTGATCTATGTGCTACTCCTCTTTATCATAAAACAAGTAAAACATTTTGTACTGTGTTTGTTCCACATGGACATGAGATTTATGCCAGTGAGAATGTTTCATCATAATGATAAATGAGAAAAGCTGAAGTTATGAGGAACTCAGCCGAACTGGCCGTCTCACATTTTCTGTATGACATTTTTAGAAAACCTTTTTAAATAACCAAATAAAACAATTTTTGTGACCATAAAAATAAAAATGGGTTCAGTCTGCTCATCCTTTTATCTTGATGGAGTTAAAAACCACATACAATTAATACTTCTGCAACGTGATGAGAATTTAAAGAGTCAATTCACTGTCAGTTGTTTGCAGAACAGAAAAATGCTTGGTAATCCATCAATTGTACCTTATACAATGCATCAGGGACAAGCTGTGATGGGGGGACGGGGAAATAGCGCTGTGTTTTGCTCTCTGCTGGTGCTGGGGCTACGGCCACTTCATTCTCTGGGGAGTTCAAGTTGTTATCCACGCAGAAATCTCAGTTGGCGTGGAACTAGTCCATCTAATATTCTGTAACTGGGAAGAGTAAGAAGTAAATACTACTTTGTTGCAGCAGCGAATACTCGATTTTTAGGGCCGCGTGGGCTGCAGCCTCCCCCCTTGTTTTCTGAAGCAGTCCCTGAGTTGCGTTAGTTGTTTGGCCAAGATGTACTTGAGTATATTATTAACTTAACCACTGCCTGAATATTGCGCTCACTCTTTACTCTTATGGCTTAGGCATTTGTGATCTCATTCACATCCGACTTCATTCCACGCCTCGTGTACCTGTATATGTACAGTGAGAATGGCACCATGCATGGCTTCGTGAACCATACACTATCCTCTTTTAATGTCAGCGATTTTCAAGCAGGAACAGCTCCAAATGACCCCATGGATCTTGGCTACGAGGTTCAGATATGCAGGTACTTCAGTGATAACTATCTTCAAGTATTTTCACAGCTGACTAAGAATGGGACAAATTTTTACATTCCCTTGTATTTTCAATACTTTTTTAGCACCTTGGTAGCCTTTTATATTAGATGGATCCATTGCCTTGAATGTCTTGGCTTACCTATTAAGCAACGACAACACCTGGCTATGAACTACTGCTTATTAGGGGAAATAGAGATTAGCGTTGTTAAATTCGGTGTTTGTCCATGCAAAGGTTTTTAATTATTATGTATTCCTTTTTTCAGGAAAGGAAATAAATAATGATAAACAGCACAATGATGCTTTAAGGGAAACAAAATGATGTTACTCTGATGTCATGTTGTTGTGTCAGATACTACTGATATAATGACCATGACTTCACAGTACACCTCTCTCTTTTTTGGTCCAGCTTCTGTAGAAATTCTTGATTAAAGTAATAGCATCCTCATCTGAAGCGGGACTTAAGACCCACTTAAAGTGTCACCATACAGGAAATCTGCATGTCTGTAACAATTTCTACATATTATTGTCATTATTAAAGGAAAATTATTGTTGCATATTTCAGCTTATGAAGCAATCTCAGTCAGTGCTGAACTGCATGCTTTGGCTAGGCTTCCTTAGGTATCCATCATCTTCAAAACAAATGTTTTAGCACGTAGAATTGGGGACCAAAGCCAAATATAACAGTGAAAGCATGTAGAACAGCAAAACTGAAAGAGGGGCAATGGGGATAAGAAAGGGAAGAGGAGAACAAGGAAGAAAGCAACATTCCAGGGGAAGAAAAAAAAGTAAGATGACTTTGGTATACATACACTAAACAAATTACACAAACTGGCCAGAAAAAAACCCCACCTTTATAATTGTATTACTTTTCAATTTATATTCTTTATAAATTTGAATAGTGCAAGTTAATCTTCTGAAATGACTGCTAAACAGAAAAACCACTCTGAGATGAAAGAAAAAAACAACCAAAATTGCATATGTATTAGCTTTTACTTTCTTCTGGTTTCCTTCTGGTGATCTTTGGGCACAGGATAAATGAGGTTGGCAAACATGTTTTTATCACAGAACTTACAGAACGAAAATGTTAACTGTCATGGTCTGATACCAAACTGCCAGGTTTATTTGCTTTTGAGTGACATCCTCTTTCTTCTTCCGATCCCATCATTTCTTCCATGTTCTAAGGATTTTTAAATCATTTGAAAATATGGAACCCCAATTCTTTCAAAATACTGACAGGAGGCTGCTGTTTCAAATTTAATGTATTTTTCTTGGTCCCATTTCTAAGAAGTTGTTGTTGATTAGCTGTAAGCCATAGCCAAGGCAAAATTCTCACATTCTCTCTGTATGTCAAAATTTAGCTGCAACCTTTTGCTAATCATGAACAAGGAGAACACCACATAGCATAATACACTCTACGGATCTGAGATCAGTACTTCTGTCTTTAAAATTAGTCTGAAAAATATATGTTGGGGTTTTTTTTACCAATCTTAAAAGAAAATAAATTATCTGAGCTGCGTAGTTTATTCCATGTTTATGTAGAATTGATATTATTTGTAACAATCAGAGGGCATTGAGATTGAAGACCTTTAATTTCAAGTAAAACTTGAAGGCTGTAGGAGGCTTTCAGCTGTGTCTTGTTTCTGAGAGGTTAATATAGCATCATGCTGTAATACTGAACTGGCTTTCAGAGGCTTTGATTTACTGTTCGACTGTTTGGTATTAATTTCTCATGGTGCTAAAATTTCAGAACGACATCACTGATTTACTGAGTCTTGTTTTGCAGATACAAAGATTATCGAGAACCCCCTTGGTCCGAAAACAAGTACGACATTTCAAAGGATTTCTGGGCTGTCCTAGCAGCGAGATTAGCATTTGTGATAGTTTTCCAGGTAGGTTATACTGTAGGCACTTTTTATATGAGAAAGAAATAAAGAGTTATCATATTTCTTCAGCTACATAAGGCAAGCCACCTTTGGAAATAAGTTATTAGGCCAAAGAAAATACCTTCTTTCTCAACTGTTTCATGGAAAAGCAAAGAAATTTGCCCATCCTCATTCACGCTCTCCCTCCCACCTGCCCAGGCCCAGCCATATCCCCAGCAGAAAAATTCATCCCCATGGATTCCCTGAACTGGTTTGATGCAGAAGCAACTTAATGACCTTAGTGAGCAGCAAAGCACAGGCTGACACTAATTATGTACCACCAATTTCTCCAGTATGACATTAACAACTTCACTGACGCAGCACAAATTTAATCCAAACCAATTTCTAGACCTAGCCAAGAAATTAAATTTCCAAAATTTCCCAGTTATAGTTTATCTCGCATCTGAATAAGAAGGCAAAATCTTGTAATTTTTCACTAAGTGACATTATTCAATCACAACAGTGATGACAGTTATCATGACACAAGTGTTTTAAGTCTGCCTTATCTAAACAAGTTGTTTCAAAACTTTTATTCATTTTTCTTTTTTTTTAATTGACAAAATAGGTATGTTTTTGTGAAAGACCTTCCTTTCATTGAATCAAGGTTTTTAAATCAGAAATATTTAATTGGAATGTATTTTACCAACTTTCATCATTTTACCTCTTGCTATTTGCTTCTGCCTTTCTGCTGTAAAACTTGTAAGCCACTTATCAATGACAGTATTTCCTTTGGATTTCTAAGTGGCTGTGACAGTATTTGTATGTAAGTCACAGAGATCTGTGCCTGCCATTTTTCTCTACTTCTAGCATGACAGTTGAGGTGAATTTGGCTCAGTATCAGGCTTGTGACATGCCATTGAGCCCAACTCAAATATTATCTTTTCTTCATTCTTCCTTCCTACATACACCAAAAATGGCCCCTTCCCCTCCAGTCATCCTTTCATCTGACCTTGCTGACATTTTCTCACAATTTCATTTTCAGAACTTGGTCATGTTCATGAGTGACTTTGTTGACTGGATTATCCCAGACATTCCCAAAGACATTAGTCAGCAGATTCATAAAGAGAAAGTTCTCATGGTGGAGGTCTTCATGAGAGAAGAGCAAGGGAAGCTGCAAATGCTAGAAACCTGGAAAGACAAGGACAAGAAAAAGGGTGAAAACTGTAACAGTCACAGCCCCAGACTCTCCAGGAGCCACAGTGGGAGCTTGTCCTCCTGCCATTCATATCCTCTTGACGTATAGAAGAGGAGGGAGTTGAGTATGTCGGGGCATTCCACTGATACACAAGCCATCGCGTAAAGGGCAGGACTCAATGGACAACCTGGTGCATGTTGAAGGATGTGCTGCCATTTTGCTCCCATCTTTGTGAGAAATGCTCTTCTTACAAATATGGAGGACCACATTCTATTTCTGATAATGTTGTTTTTTCTTTTGCACAAGCAGTAATGCAGGGAATTTTTATATTTCATCGATAGATAATGCTGTTGACGTTGGTGTGCATTAATAAATGCAGGTACTTAGTACGACTTGATAGAGATATTCTCTGAGAATTTAACCGCAGCCTATTAATTAACTAAATAAATAAAGGTAAATTTTAAGTAATAATAATACTACTAATTTAAAATATTTTTGGAACCCCAGGCTTGAAGGTCCTTGGGGTAACTCCACAAAGTATATGCAAAATCAGCTTTAGAGTGTGCCCTAGTATTCCTTTTGGCAGGAAAGAAACCACGTAAAGCCTAACAGACTGACTTGATTTCCAAGACAGGGTTTAGCTCTGCTGGCAGACATCTGTGTTTGAACCTGCAGGTCTAAAACAAGCAGAGCTCCTGCTGAGCTTTAGAGTCAAACAGGTGCGTGGGGTACTTGTGGCAATCTGCTGTGTACTTGAGACTGTCAGCGGGGCACTGCTCTCTTCAGAAACATCAGACAAGTGAATCTGGAAAAGTTCTTTTTTACTGATGCAACGACTGATGTGGATGAAGCTACCTCAGTGCCCCAGGCTGCATCCAGTGTTTGAGCAGTCCCCCAGTGGCTCCTCGCTCATGGCCAGGCAGCAGCAGCACAATTTCGGAGATTCTCCCAGGAGGTAGATGATCACAGAACATTTTGTTAAATGCTGAATTAATGAGCACACGTACAGTGACTCACACTGCCCTGCCTAGCACTCAGACACTGTTGTTGCTGAGGAAATTCCCTTTTTCCAGTTGTTTTAGCACATCCCTTTCTTAGACAGGTTTTTCTCTGTAGCCCACTATTCTCAGCAGGAGAAAGGGGTCTGCACCCATTTTTCACAGCCAATTGCTCCTGCAGACTTTCTGCTGTTGAATGGCGTTTCCCAGAGCCTGTGCCGGAGGAGTAAATCCAAAACATGTCCCACTTTCTGTCTTTGATGGAAGTTTTGCCTGAACTGGGGCTCCAGGACCAGACATTCAGTTAGTTACAGGACTTTTCTTTTGTCTTAAAATACTGTCTTTTGTACAAGGAGCTTCCTTAAAGTATAAGTCTAAAATCCTTACTTACGATGCCTAGCTAAATCCCATCAGTACAACTCTTTTTAAGCATAGTACATTTTAGTTTTGCTTTGGCAAATGATAAACTGCACTTCCAAATAATATTGGTGCAATTAACCTCGTTTCTTTTATTGCTTTGTCTTGTTCATGGCACTTGCATTACAAATATAAAACTGAAAAATAAAATAAAAATGAAAGATTTCTTTAAAGTCTAACTACTGTATGGTTTGTTACAAAACCAAAGGTCAAAAGACTGTTTTCAAGAGAAGTTAGTTATTTCTTTTTTCCTTTTCTTTTTTCTTTGCCAAACTAATTTAAAGATTAATGCTAGAATTTTAAAATTGCCATATTTAGCTTTTGATATATTTATTTGTTTTAAAGTATGTGATAAACTTGATATTTTTCTGTAGTCTGTCCAAAGAAGGTACCAGAAAAGAAATTATGTGGAAGAAAGAACCAAATATTCTTGAAGCTTATTTAAAATATTGAATCCAACCAAAGATTTTTATTAATAAAGGGCTTATATTTTGTTAACTCTTGTTCTGTTGTATTTTGACTTGCAGGAATGTCACTATTTTTAAAATTTGTATGTTATGATAGCTTACCACTGTAGGGCCAAATCCTGCCTGATTTCTTCACACAATAAGCATGATGCCTGGTAGTGTTTACCAGATCAGGTCCGCTGACTGCTATAGGACTGTGAGTGGGAATAAATCAAGTGGAATTCTGTCCATATATCTTGTTGAAAAAATGTTCTTCCTCTCATTCCTTGGTAGCCCAAAAGATCCAGAAGAAAGCCAAACATGAACTACCTATTCTGAAAAGAAATCTTAGGGGAACTTCCTCAAAGGGAATTTCATCTGTAAATACTGACCTGAAAGTATTCACAACTTAATACTGACATTCCTGTAAATAGTAGAACCATATGCTGAACACATCCTTACCATAATTTTTCATTATTTGCTGAAATCGTGAAATAGTAACAGTTGCTTATACTTTCTTTTGTACAGTAAATTGTTTGAAATTGAATTTTGTATATAAAAAAATGTATTGCTACTTAGATAACTATAAAACTCTTTCATGGAATCATTTTTTAAGAAAAGAAAATATATACTCAATCTGTTTGGGGCTTTTTTTTTTTCTTTGAACACTTATTTCAAATAAACTTAAATATGCAAGAGTTTCTCCTGTGGGACAGGTTCTGTTCCCAGTCCTCTGTGCTCTGAGTGTGCAACTTTGAGTACCGTTAGATTTGAGAAATACAGTCATTCGTGTTACAGTTTGCCTAAAACTGGATCCGCGATACCTTTTCCAGTGCTCCTTGTGTACTCAGATAGCAGAGGCCACAACTGAGATTTGTTTGCAGGTATTGACTACTTCATTTATAGACGTCTTCCTAACAACATCAAAGGTAAATCTTGTGTTCTAGCTGCTTTAGATACCCACTTTGCAATTAAATGACTCCCTCCTAAGATGCATCTGTCTCTGTGAACACAAAGGGAGGTTTGGTTTCTAGCACAGACATAGACAGCTGCACCAGAGATGCTGAATATTAAGTGACAGATCTTATCCTGGGAGCTTTAATTTTCTTCTGACTTTAGTCTTAGGCATTTAGCAGAATCTAAGGTCGAAGAGCTTTCACTAAGACATTTGAAATGGGCTCATAATGAGGAAGAGTGCTATTTGGTTTGTTCACTTAAATTGAAAAATGCATTAATTTTTAAGAAAACAATGAAATGGTAAAACTAAAGGAATGAAACTCAGTGATTCCTTCGACTGCATCTAGCTGAATGTAGCTCTGAAGGGAAGCCGCTCAGGAAGCAGAAAGTCTACACTGTGTATAGCACGCTTTTATTGCCTTGTGGGACCTGTACAAGCAGTGCAGCGCTCAGAACCTGACCTCCCCTTTCCCATTTTTTCTCCTGCTCCCATTTAACTGCTCTGAGAGAAGGCAAAGCATGAGGCTTCATACCAATCCTTCCTTTCTAACCAGAAAATATTAATGCTCTGACTAATGAAATTTAGTTAGAAGGTGGGAATTCTGTTCCAAGATAATGGATATGAAAACTAGAAGCAGGTAAAATCATTGCCTAGTTGGTAACTGGTTTGGTTTTGTCAGTTCTTAAAGACAAAATAGTAGATATGAGCTCATTAGATATAAGATAATGCCTTCCAGAAAGAGATTTGCACTGTGCTTGTGGTACTTTCATGAAAGTTTTTTTTCATATTTGTGATGCAAGTAGGAACAAGTTTTGTTTTTACCAATAGCAAAGCTGAGGCAGAATTATGCTAATAAGGATTCACTGGAAGAGGGGAAAAAAAGGAAAGTTAATATAGAGAAGCAGGGATCTGGAAGTGAACAAGAAATAACTGAGAACACCTTGATGTGACTCATAGCTACCATATTGGCCAGGTTTGACGAAAGATAGCAATATCTGTATTCATATAAATACAGCTGAATTCTGTATTGATTTCACAGTATCTCCACGATGTGCATTCTGCCTGTTCTTGACACACTTCTGCCTCAAAATTGTAAGTACAGAACCCCATTTCCCAGACCTGCTTTGATCAAAAGGGGGGAAAAAAAAAAAGCCAAACCCCAATGTATCAATGTATTAAACGGGAAAATCATTATACTGGTTTACTTAGTCCAAGAGCAAATACAGATAAGAGTAGGAACGATTACAGCTGGCAGTGGCTGCATAGACCATTTTTGAACCATTGCTAAAATACACTGTTTGCTTTCAGCTACCCAAAGTTTGTGGGAAAGACACAACTTCAGTTGGTACATCTGAGGAGGAAATCATACCCACCCTATTGTGTTGACAGTACAAGCCTGAATCTTCTGGATTTCCATGCCATTGTGTTTCTAAGATACTGTCTTACAAATATTTTGCAGTCTTAAATAGCTTAAGGGTGAATAAGTCTCAAGTCAAGGCACAGATACATTTCTATTTTTAAACTCTCCATACTCTCTGGTCCTGAGCTGTTAATGATCTTTTTGGCTGTTGTCATTTCCAATAAGCAATAATAAAATAATTTACTTTTCATCTTGTTACCTCAGGAGTCTGAACTCTCCTGAAGTTTCATAGTTCACTTGAGTATATTTATATTTTCCTATGAAGTTTTCAGAGTAAACAACTCTTTCTCCTTTTGCCACTGAAGAAACCATGTCTTAAAATTTATATGAATTCCATTCAAACTCTGGTTCAATTCTTTGCACGTTTGAGTACTATTTATTCCATGACCAAACACAATATGCCATTTTTAGTACAGCAGAGAAAAACCAAAGTTCTTTTTTTAACCTCCTCCTTTTTTAGCCCAAAAAGCCCCTTTCTGAAGAAGAAACTAACTATTAATGTGGCTGCTTTTTAATTTTACGCTCTTTCCTTAATCTTTAATGCCATGCAGGTCACCTGATTTGAGGCCACCTGAAGCCAAAGAAAATATTTCCTTTGATTCCCTTTGACTGCAGTGCACTTTGCATGAGACTAAGCATTGCTTATGGAATGATTGGTTCCACTTATAATAAAAATTTGTGACACTTACTGTACAGTACTTTTATAACTCAGAGTGTCAGCTAAAGCCAAAATACATTAATGTAGATCAGTTGTGCAAGCAGTAAAGTTGTGCATGCTGTTGTCCTAGTTTTCACCAGGTAAAGGGCTCAGAAAATCAAAGGCATGACAGTCTCATGTGAACTTAGTTACACAAGTCTGAAGGTTTTGAGGTCATAGCTTTCATCTTGCTAGGTGTGTGAGAAAATTCATGCCAAAATGGGAAATGTATCCATCCCAAAAGTTATGAGAAAAAGAATCAAAACACAAAATATTTAGCAGAGTGCTTGTGCTGAACAAACTTAAAAGCGTAACAAAGTCTGTTTTTCAGAGCAGTTAAATGCAGGTAGTTAAGTAATCTTTCTTGGAGCAGAAGAAAAGGTTATTCCCTATTTTTACTTCTAAATGAAAAAAGAGTGGTCATCTTCTCTATTTGAAATACGAGAAGGAGGCTAGGGAAAAGGTGCAAACAGGGATAGGAGGAAGAAAAGGCTGATGTTCTCAGATCCCAGTTAGCTGGCAGATCAGCCACAGAAGTTGTTTTTCTGGAAAGAGTATCACTTCCTAAGGCGAGGCCGTCTTGTTGGTAGGTTATCAGGTAGCCTTTGCCAATGTTTTTGTAGCGATGTGCAATCTCATCCTGCCAAGCGGTGCAATACTGTTGGTTTTGTGTTCATGTGAAAGCTGGAGGGCTTTGGTCCTTTGGAAGGAAATGGATGAAAACGGAGTAAGAAAGAGAAGACCTCTCTGGCATCAGTGAGGGCTTGGTGACTATGCTATCTCCACTGATGTACTGAATGCAACTAATACCAAGATCCTCAGCAATCAAAAATAAACAGTCCTCAAGGAACACACTTATTTTTAATGCTGATCAGAATTTATAAACTCTCACGCAGCTTCCAACATCAAAGTCGGGTCCCAGTTGGTACAAGCCCTTTGATTCTGTAGTAAGTAAGTCTCTCAAGTCCCAAAGGCGATGTGCAGGTAAGTGGCTGATCTGCCTGTGCTGCCTACTTTAAACCAAGACAGCAGCATTGCGTCATCGTGGCACAGTGGAATTCCCATCTGTCCTGCTAGAAGCATGTAATTAGCTGAGCAGCTCACATTTCTTAATGTATTAATCTCCAAAATACATCTGTAGGTAAAGAACATAGGTAATTACAAGTAATTAACCATCAAGTAGGAATTAACCATCTTAGCAGGCTAGACTACTCCAGGTTTACTGCACAACCTCTCAGGTCAGGAAGAAACGGTCTGCATAACGAAACAGCTCTGCAATCTGCTGGATTCTGGGCCACACTCCTAGAGTTATTTAGGTAATTTACTCTATTCAGGTACTCTTGGTAGTGTGAGGGAGTTGGGAGCAGGGAAGGAACAGTGAAAGTCCTAAGAGTAAATTAATGTGAACTTCAGCTACATCTTCTTCCTGGCTTCAAAGAGCGAAAGAAGTAAAACTGAGAGTCAGTTCTAAAATTCTACTAAACCTCTTCACTTTTGTCTTTTTCCATTTTACTTCTGAAGCCAAATTTCTCTGCATCTCTGTGATGCTTGCCTTTTAGCTCTGACCAAAGCAAGCTGTAGAGCTAACCTGGTAATCATCTCTGGGTCTTCTTGTGGATAAGAAATGGCAGTTAATCACTTCCAGGTTCAGGTACTTGGCAAAGATGTAATACAGACTACTTCTGCTTCGGAAAGCCTCACTCCAAAATTGGTGAATAACAGCAAAGCAGCATGTTTATATATGTATATTTGAGAGACAAGAGAGGGGTGAGCTTGGGTCTGATCTTATGTTGCAAGTCATTTAATTTTGGTTGTATCTCTGAACAAGAGCTTCTCAAGGGAAAAAAATGCAGTACATGAATTTTTTGAGGGTAGGCAGACAAAGCTGGGGTGTGTGTATCTGCTTTACTTTTTCTAAAGTATACACACTGTAAGGAAAACATTAATGCTATACATTGTATTATATTAATCCAGTCTTCTCTCAGGAAGTCATGCCCCTTCATAGACTTTTTATCTCTGGGAACAAATGCAGTAAGTTTCCATTATGTTTGTGTATGAAAATGAACTCAAAATTGTGGCTTAAGACTAATTTATATCTGGTTCTGACTGCAATGGTGTGGATTAGCTCAAATTAAAGTGTTTCTTCAGAGAGCAGAAAATAATACTTCCCCGCCCTCCAAGAATCAAGGGAGGAGGAGGATGAAACCAGATTTGTTTTCTTATTTATTATATCTAAACCCCTATGAGTAACTAACGTAGTCATATCCTGTGTCACTTAATGGTTGCATAAAACTATTCGCGTTTTAAAAGGAAATGAGCACTCCAGATAATAACTGCACTGTGTTCGAGCAGACAAGGCACTCCCTCTCTAATCGTATTTGAAAAAAAACTTAGACCTTCCAACATCAGTGACGGTGAGATAATGACTCAGATGGAAAATACTGTATTGGCACATTCTTGAAGGGAAGAACAAAAATCCAGTGGTCTTTCCTCTAATGGGTAATTCTACTGCCGATCACAGATATCGAAGGTAATACTTATTTTCAGGAAACAAGAATGTATTTTAGGAAAAAAAATGTATCCCCCTCCTCTTGGTCTGTCATTATCTCCAGTCACTGTAGTGGGTTCACTACAACGAGTTTATCTCAGAAATCAGGCAAGTGTGGCCAGGCTCACTCATTTATATTTGTTAAAGCGAAATTTTAGTAACCCTGGAAGACATGTAAAGGCCAAAATATTTTCCGGTCTGTGAAGAGGCCATTCTGCAGGCTGGATGCAGAGACATGGCTGAAACAAGGGTTACATTTTTCACATCACTTTTGTAACAACGACCAGGACCAAAGCAGAGTCTGATAATGCAGAAGAGATTAGAGCTGGAATATTTACAGGCGCAAAAAAAAAATCCCTGCCACTACTTTTTCAACTGCAGTGCTGTGTAGCAGGCAATTGAGTGCTGCTGTAATCAGTAAAGAAAGAGGGGAAAAGCCCTTTCCTTAGGTGGGAGGATGAAGTATAGGACTATGTGCATGCATGTAAGAAATACTTCCAAGTGGTGCAAACTAGTGCAAAATTGATCCATTTTCTGCAAAATAATTAATTTTAAGTTAAATTAAACTTAACTAACCTTTTTTATAGCTACTCAGAATATCGTATTTTCCAAGGCAAAGAAGGAGACCAAAGAAAAACAGCTCCATTTATTTTCTATCCAAGAAAATAAATCCTTATGTGGTAAGCATTTAGCTTTTCATGTTTTTATTGGGCTTGGGAACTGGCAATATACAGCAGATCAGGAAAATAAAGAACAAATTACATACTCTTCAGAAATTAATTAGTATTAGCTTTCAAGCCTGGCAATCAGAACAATCAGAACTGCTGGATTATTTCCCTGGATGAATAGTAACTTCCAGTTTGTATCTTAACTTTGCTTCGTTTTCAACCAGTCACTCAACCCCCTCACTGTGCAGTGGGGCAGGGTCCCCAGTATAGGCTTGGGAGTCAATGGGTCGCAGTGGGTGTTGGAATCACAAATGACTTAAGTACAGTGGCTCTTCACCACCCTAAGGAGGATATTTTGCCTTCAGACCCACACCAGTATCTCTGTGCGGCACTGCTGAAGACAGAAGCATGGACATGCCTCGGCATAAGTTAACACAAGATTTGGCATCTCTGTATCGTATTCTGACATAGGTTTATCTTCAGGAGGAAATTGCACAGAATAGTTGCCTCACACAGCAATTCCAAGGTAACCCTCAGAGAGCAGATACGTCCAATGCTCTACAGGTCAGCTTAGTCTAATTCCAGCAGGGACTGAATAGAATAGAAAGGGAAAGGGCCCAAAAAGAGATCTAATGATCATTCACTCCTATTTGGGGAGGGTTTTTATTTCCTCCCTGGCTTATTTCACAATGACATTCGTGTGCAGACAACCTTGTTTTCTGTTTTCTCTGTTCTTCTGTTTTTCCAAGTGCAAAATTGATGTTGCAGAACTTAAGTAATAAATACAGTTCAGAGGAATGAAATGTGCTGGTCTAATATATACACATAGCTTTATTGACATGTGAAATGTTTGTCTGAATGATTTCATGCTTACATGGTATGATGAAAATTCACTGCAAAAATAGGTAAAAAGTCATGTCGGAGGTTTTTAGCTGGAGAAAATAAACCAAACTCTACAATTTACCCTTTCCCTAAAGTTAAACTAACAACTTCTGCCAACAATAACACAACAGAACTATATCAACAGAATTATATCAACACTTCTTCTGTTTCAAGTTCAAGCATCTGTTAACAACTTATTGCTTGTTGTTGTTGTTACTTGGCCAGATCTTCTATCTGTATACAACCTACTCATGCCAGAGTTCACTTTCTTTTCAATACTTATTTACTTTTCCCACACTCTGCATCTAATTTTCTCTCTTTCAGCTCACAATAATTTGACATTTCTTATAGGCCCTTTTGTCACAGGCAGCTTTCTCTCTTAGGATCCTAAGTCTCTTCTCAAACAGGTTCTTTACTAGAGCACTTCTTTCTACGCTAGGTGTTACAGCAACAGAGAGGTATTATCTGACAAAACATGGACAGATCAATTAATTCACAAAAAAAATCAGAAATTGTCTTGTCTTTGCTGAAAACATGCATTTTAGGATTTTGCAAATAATGGATGAAAGGCAGTGAATAAGTATATTAAGAATTTTTATGGAAATCAGTTTATTCACTGTGGGAGCAAAAAAAGGAAGTAAGCAAGCAAACAAAAAACCTGTTACTGCCCAATTCAGCTAGTAGGGAGGTGTTTGCATTTTTTTAATACTGCTTTTATCTTGAAGACAACAAAGAAAAATTGAGATGCTCCTAATCCCCTTGAGATAGAATGGCAATTATAATAAAAGAAGTGTACAATTGACTGCACCTCAAAAGAGAAACAATTTCTCAGCACTGAGACAGGATTAAATACATCTAGTCTACGCCAAGAAGTTGGTCCAACCTGTGTTTAAAACTGTCAGAGATGAGAATTTTAAACTTGTCCTGGGTTATTTGCTATTGAATTGACTGATAAGTTAGAAAAGTTATCAAAGCTGCTTCATTTAAAAACATTGTAGCTCCTAAATACTCAGTTTCTATGGTCTCGGGCAACTAGAAACTGCATCCCATCATGTTTCTCATTACGTGGTCAAAAAGGCAAGAGTACTCCCCTCTCTAGCTGCAGGGCTTTTGAAAGCACCGTGCAGTCCACCTGCAGGGTGTGCATCTTATATAGATTTCTCTTGTCACAATGGAATGCCTTGAATTTTGACGCCACCTCCACTGTATGGATATTCCTCTTTTTGCTTCCACTTGCTAAACAAAAGAAACAAATACCTGTTTGATGATTCTACCTGCCTCTTGACAATGAGCCCCGCCAATCTAGTAAGTACCATTAAGCAGCTTGTAAAGAAACAGCAGTAGACCAGCAAGACACCTATTGACTATCTCTTCATCCTGCACATTATTTAAAGCAACTACACCATCAAGTCTGTCAAGATACAGTCCTGATCCACTGAGTCTTTCACCTCTCTCTGTTCTGTAAAACCAGACAGGAGGTCCGACAGAATCACATCCTTTGCGCCTTACAAACCCGGCAGCAGAGCTTCACCCTCATACAACAGGACTGAGCTAACAGCAATGATTTAAGCTTTAAACATATCGAAGGTAGCAAAGTACGTATGAAGCAATAGGTATGTAGCTCAGAAAAAAAGCAAAGAAAAATACATGTATTAACACTGGAAACTCTACTGGTGTGTGCAGCCCTTGCTGTGGGCCTCAGAAAGGAGAGAAATTTCTTTGAATATCTGCATTACCATCTCTGATTTGAGCATGCCATGTACTGTGCTAGAGTAGCTATGTTGCAACCAGCATCTGAAATCACTAGATTAAAACTAGTTCTTGTGTGTCAACAGCAGGCTGCAAGCACATCCCATGTTAGAGAAGTGGGGCTGGCTGAAAAGACAAGGCAAGCTATTAATATTTACAGAAAGCTATTTGTCATATCAAGAGTAAGTTTGTTGACAGTAACAGAGAACAGAAACATCAACAGTGGACTCAGCAACTCATACACTTGTTAATGAGCATTAATAGCAAATCAGATTACATCAGAGGGATTGCAGCTCCTGCAGAAACTGTCAGACAATTTCACAGCCCATAGCAGATCAGAGTATGATGCTAGAGCAAAGAAGAAGGGCCAGCCAGAAATCTAAGTTGCCTCGTCTGGAAAACACAAAGTATCTTCTGAAGTTTCCAGTCAAACTTATTTCAGTCGCCTATGGTTCAGCACAGCCGCGAATTTTTACCTAAACGTTAGCTATTCAGGTCATGTGGATTAATATACCACTTTTTAAAGCAGCTGTTTAATAAGTCATGAACCCTCCCAAGCAATTTTCAGCCACCCCATGTTTATTCAGGCAGTACGAAGGACAGCCATGCGCTTCACCTTTTCGTGTCCACGGTCTCTAAATGGGTGTTTGTTGCTTGAATGTCCTGGTGACTGACACCTCACTGAAGGCTCGGCCAGAAATTAATCTTTTTTTTCTCTCTCTTGCCCTGCTCCTCCAGCCAAGACCATGAAGTCAAAAGGCTCAGTTTGAAACACTCCCAGGCTTCGAGCTCCCCCTGCAGTATTTTGCAAGGAATCGTCTTGTCTCGAGAAACCTCTAAATTATTTGGTTAGGAACTGGATCATTCATAGCACTTAAATTTCTGGGAAACTTCCACTGAAACCTGAGCTGGTCTAATAAATCATTTCTATTAAGTTTTATTCTGATGTGGAGTGGTTATGATCTGTTGACCTTGGCAAATACTTTCTTTGCTAAAACCCCCTGAACTGCTTTCAAAGGAAATAACTGGAGGAAAGCAAGTTGCTTGGGTATTTTCATCTGTGAATGTGTCAAAGTAGAGTTAACAGGTCAGATTCAGGCATAATAAAAGGGACTACTAAATCACTATGCCAGGCATTAGGAGTGAGTTTAAAAGCATTTACGCAATTATTTGTACCTTAATTAAATGATGATTTGTATCTCTTAGTTCCATGTTTGTTACTAATTTAGACACCTTTAGAATTACACTGATGTATGAATCGTCATCACATGTCCACATGCTTCAGTGCTGAATCTGGCCCTAAGTTTGTATGAACCTATTAATATCTCAGTTGATGTTGCTTTCGATTGCATGTCAAGGGGTCGAGAATAAACGTATAAATTACACAGATTTAGACTTCTTTCACATAGATTTGGCTCTGAATTAGACCAGCTGCCATCACCAGGCACGAGATATGCACTATGTGATTTGGTTCCTCCTTGGCAAAATTAAAATTAGGTTTTATTTAACTGGATTTTATACTTATATTGTTACTAGGGCTTACATCTGCTTTCCAAATTAATCCACACACTGCAAATATATATCTCCTTGGCATCACACTACCATTTTTATTAATGTTATTTCCTTCAGTTTAAAGTATATTCAGGGCTGTAGAAAGAAAATACATCTCTCAACTCAGGCACATCTCATCCCAGCTCAAATTCTTAGTGCCAATTCCTCTCACTATTTACTTTATCATGATAACCTGCAACAGGTTGATTCCCTCCAATTTGCAGCATTTAGGGACAAACCAAAAATCACCCTTTTAAGCAGGTTTAATATTTTACCTGAGAGACTGGGAGTAACATGCACATTGGCTGCTTTTTAAGGTTGCCATGATTAGATGCCCTGTAATCTTTCCTGGGTGAGGAACATAACAGAGGGGAAAAAAAAGGAGGCTGATGGAAGTCCCAAATTTATTGTGAATTTTGGGACTATCTGGTTAAAAATCAAAGAAAATGTTGCTAATGCTATAGCAAAGGAAATTGTTTTAAGGGAATGCTTACTTGGAGGAGACGGGACTGCCCAATGTTCGTATAACCTGGGAGGATCATATGGGAAACAAATTTTGTATTCAGTACGAAATACTTATTTTCTTCTATCATTATGCCCACTGCTGTAGATGGCTCCATGTGTGTAGCCAGTTCCATATATTGGCCTCCTTCATCATGTGGAAGTCCAGCTCTGTGTAACAGACTGAAACAGGATGCTGAAAACCTAGCTGTTATCTAAGGAGGGCTTGTGCCTGTGGGAGTTTTGGAAATGTTTTGTGAGTAGGAGTTGTTCCTTACATTGGAATGTGAGACTGGAGAAGGAGATGCAGAAGATGAGACAGCAATCTTTTCATGACAAGGACCATAGGTCTATTTGTGTGTTGCAACAGTAATAAATTAAAGGCTGTACTAGAAACAATTTAGTAATGGGGTAGCTTGGCAAATCAACATGACAGCGTTCACAGGAACAAGGAAATCTCTGACCTACCTACACATGCTGTGAAGAAAAAAACATTACATTTTTTCTGAACTTTGGGGACCTACAAAACAATGGGATGAATGTAAAACTTTCCCATTTAATAAAGGTTCACAACCCTCCACCTTTTATAAAAATTGCCTTCAAAATACAGGGACTTAACATTTGTCGTATCTCTTCCCTTTTAAAGGTCAGGAGTTATTTTATGTCACGATTAATCTTTGTGAGGAACAAAGCCCAGGCTGCAAAAGCCCTATTTCCAGGGAAAGGTGGGGGTCTCCGGGGGCGGCCGAGGCCGTGCAGGTTGGGCTGTTTTCCCGGGCAGCTGCCAGGGAGGGACACCAGGGGAATAGTGTCTCATTGGGAGCAGGGCTCTGATGGAGCCTTTCTTGCTCTTCGTCGAGCAAGTAACCTCATCCTTTCCTCTCCCTTTTCGTAAAAAAAACAAAACCGTAAACTAACCCTTGTAGGTAGAGATGCTCAGAAGATGTCTAATAATTCTGTATTAAACGACGAACCTACAGTTCTCCCAACTGAGGGCTCGGCCAAGGCTGAGGCGCTGGGCCCCGCCCTTATTCCTCCTGCAGCAGACACCGGCCGTGCCAAGCTCGGCTCCAACGTTTTGTATTCGGCATCACAAAACAAGCCCGTTCACCTTCGAGGGCTTTTGAGCACTGCGCGGGTCCTAAAACCAAGCTAACCGGCAGCAGAG
>NW_010561206.1:0-21512 GCF_000687285.1 Phaethon lepturus | reverse complement strand
GGGGCAGCCCGGGCTGGGCCTGCCTGCGCCTCTCCGTCCTCGCTGGGAGTTGCTCTGTGAAAAGAGGAACGTAGTCCGCCCCTGGAGGGCGGGGACGGGACTTCGTCAGCCTTTCGATCGGCCTGTGTCTCGCCCCGGGCCTGGTGGTGTTTGCGGTGCAGGCCTCGGCACTATGGATCCGTTTTTGACTCTCCTGCACTCTTTCTCCTCGAGCTTGTCGGACAGTGAGCTTTCTTCCCTGAAGTTTCTCTGCCGGGGGAAAATTGGGAAAAGGAAGCTTGAGTCTGTCCAGAGTGGCGGGGAGCTCTTCAGCATTCTTCTCGAGCAGCAGCTGATTGCAAGCGACCAGGTATCATTTCTTGAAGGCTTGCTTGAGAGCGTTAAAAGAGAAGATTTGGTCTCACAGCTAAAGCAGTTCGTAGAGGAAGGAGAAGTGAATGCTCCTGATGATCAACCAGATGTGCATGAAAAACGTAGGTGGATTATTTTTTTCATTCCCGCCCCTCCTCTGCCCAAGCAACCCCGGTAAATCTGTACTCACCCTCTAGCTGTGGGTATGCTTAGGGCAAACAGCACGGCTGCCCTCCGTTTCCTGCTGTAGCTGAGCCCACTGCTAAGGGTGCTTCAGCTACTAACTGCTGCACGGGACTGTGTTGTACTCTGGAAACGTACCGTGAGGGCAGCATATGTTGCAAACAGCTTCCCGGGGTGGAAATTTCTTCCCTTTTTTATTGAATAGTCACTTGGAAATTGGGCTATGTACTTGGGATTCTGAGTATATCTAGCGGCTTTTCAGAAGATGTTGTGACTTTCAGTATGTGTGATGCAGCAAGAGTAGTAGCATTTTGCCCAAAAAAACCCCACAACCAACTTTTAAAAAATTTCACATATTTCATAGTAAATCCATCACTAACTGGATATATTTCTGCTATTTCAGGTCTTCAAAAGGCAGCTATTGAAGTCATATGTGAAAATGTGGGGAGAGACTGGAAGATGCTCATGCGAAAACTTGGCATGTCTGAAGTGAAAATGGACAGAATAATGGCAGCCAATCCATTTAATTTGCATGAACAATTGGTTCAGTCACTTCGAGAGTGGCAGAAATGGAAGGGGAAAGATGCAAAGGTGACTGACTTAATAAAAGCTCTTCGGGGCTGTAATATGAATTTGGTGGCAGACAGAGTTGAACAGAAGCTCTTGCAACTGAACACTGGAACCAGGTGAAATCAATATAAAACCACTTCCACATCCCACAGATATGGATGAAAAAAGTAAAAGTGCCTTCTACTCTTCTGAACCAAAGTCAATATCATTGGTTCTGTTACCTATACTGCCATTAATTTATGTGTCTTAATAGGTTGATTTGTGGTCAGATTAACATAAAAACAAATTCCTTTCAGGTAATGCTTTGTAGTTCGATGCTTCCTTTAAGAGTTTTTAACTTTTAGAAGACCTGAACTCCATTTTGTGGAAATTCTCACACTTCTACCATGAACATCCTGAAAACAGGATTTGCTTTACTGCAGGTACTTTTCAGATATATCTTTTCTGGAAATACATCCATGGGACACTTCTGAGGCAACTGTAATTTAAAATTTCATGGGGAGGTTGCATTTTTTTTGTTTTGTTGTGGCGTATTATAACTATAGCGTGAAAGGGGGAAGGAGTAGACCTCTTAGCTGTGTACTAGGTTTTCTGTTTGAGTAGCATAAGATTATTATCTTCCATCATTTGTCAAATATATTTGCTCTCTGTAAAAGGGTACTAAGACAACTGTAACCTCAGGCACCAAGATGGCGGTGCAAGAGGGCTAGTAACTATTGTGGTGGCTTTTTCTTGGCAGAAAATGTTCCTGGCTTCGAAATGAACTAGTTGCAATCAAATGTCTGTATCAAGTGCCTTCATCATCCTGAAGGAAATGTTCTCCTGAAACTAGCACAGAAATTATGTCTCACAGATGTTTACAGTAGCCTCTTTTTACTGCCATGAATGATTTACGATTCGTTACTAGGAATCCTTTCATAACCTACATCACAGAGTCTGTTCATGTCTGCTGGAAGTTGCAGCTCATCTCATAATTAAGCTGCAGTTATCTGTACTCTGGGTAACAGAAGTGTGTACTGTAACAAAAACCTAGAAAACAAATTGATTTCTTTTCAGTGGAGGGGCATGAAAGCCTACTGAGAGCAAATAGGTAGTACAGACTCTTCTCTAGTGATATCCTGTGAAGATCCGCTGTATTTTGCCACAGTTTGTTCTCAAAGGTCGCTCCAGAACTAATAGCTCTTCCCAGTCCTCTGCAATTTTTTAATGATTCCTGTTCCTTGACTTTTTTTTGAAAGTGGTTGTAAGCAACTTGCAGAGGAAAGAGGATTTACGAACAAGACCAGATTCAGTTTTCAGCTTTAATTTGGAACAGACTTCAAAAAATGGCCTTCACGCCTAATGTAAGGCTGGAAAAATTGCACAAGCTTCAAGACCTGCAGGGCTGTAGAGGCCTCTGGGGGCTATCCCCTATGCAAAGGGAAAAAGTTCTCTGAAATCATTATTGCTTGAATGAGTAGGATTGTTTGTTACTGCAAACATCCTTCTAACTCCATAAATAGATACTTGAAGAGATGAGGCTTCTTTTTTGCTACTGTACCTGTGTGACTTTTAGCTCCTTTAACGTTCTTTTTACAGGGTGCCATTACTGTGAAGGCCAAACGTCAGCTTATAATATACCACTACTCTGCATAAATGTTGTGCCATTGATAATTTTCAAGTTTTTGTTGCAGTTGGTGCCTCTGGTTTAGACGATGACACTTGAATACTTGATTTCCACAAATTTCCAGTTAATGGAACCTGCTGTAGTGTGAACGTATCTTTTCATTAAGGTTTTTCCTTAAGTGATGCTCACAAGTATTTTTCTAGTTGTATATTAAATTTCAGTGACTGTATCCAAGCAAAGCTCCCACATGTCTGCCTTTTGGGCAGGTACAGTTCTCTAAGTACTTGCTCTAATACTTGCCAGTATCAGTTGTCGACTTCTGGAATTCTGGAAGAGATACAGTGCTGCATTTCAGCTAAATGACTAGCTCAAATGTGTTGGAGGTTTTTGTTTAATAGATACAGTCTTCATGTTATGGTTTTTAAAGAAAATTATTGCTTCAGACTCTTTTCCTTCATGCCTCTAAGCAATCTTTGTGAGCAGAGTGGACTAGAAGTGAAGTTAGCAAGATGAGTTATGTTTGTGGTGAAACAGCGCTGCAGCAGTTCAACGTTCAATCTGTCTGGTAACATGATTTTCTTATCCGTTGTAATAAGTCTTCGGGTTCACAGAAGATAGATTTATCTGGAATATGAAAAGAAGTATACTGCATATAACCAGGATATTTTAAGAATCAGTAGGAATAACTTGTTAGTTGTAGCCAAGCGCTAATGAGCTACAAGAAATATTCTGCCTCAGAAGATTAAAAAAACTCTTGTTTCTTTAAGAATTTGTACATAGTGGATGTTTTACTGCATATGAAAGCAGTGACCTAGACTGCATCAATCTGTGCAGTGCCTCAGGGCCAATTAAAGTTGTTTTTATTAGAGATTAAAAAGTTGATTATGTGAGAACAAAATCAAATGGAACAAAATGGCACAAAGGGAACAAAAACTTTTTTATTGGGGGGAGGGGTAAGGGAAAAGGGTGCAATTTGTAAGGAAATGTGATACAGTTACCAGTCTTTTATTTTCAAATTAAGTATTTTGCACTCAAATATACGTATTTTTATAACTTGAATTGAAGTTTTGTATGGTATCATTTTGTGAACATTTCATTAAAAAATACTTCCTTAAAACCAAAAGAAATTGAACTGGTTTTTTATATTATGGGCTTGCTGTCTATGATGGGATCTCTAACTGGGAGAAGATCAATGTTAAGGACACTTTTACAAGGAGTGGTGTTAAACGGGCGTTATATTACCAGTGTCCTTCTTGGAACATTTTAAAAAAGAAGGCAAAAAGCTTTGTCATTGAATTTCTCAGAAATGCTAAAGGGGCTATAGCTTTCCTAGCAGGAATAGCATTTGAATGCTGTCACTTCCCTGAGTGTAAGTGTAAGGAAAAAAAATTTCTCTGCCTGCCCTTAGGAGCTTAATACTGAGTGGCAGGGCAGCATATGCATGGGAGACAGGCCGCCGGTGAGTAACTGCCTTACAGTCGTTTCCTTACTTTTCCTCTGCTAGTCATGCTCTCGTAAGGATGTTGTATTTGTTTTATAATTAATTAAAAACATAGCTAATTCTAAACCTGTTCAGGCTTTTAGAGGATGTGTTCAGAAGTTAAACTGGTAGAGGCTTTGGTGTTCTGTCAAGTATACACTGGCACTGAAGTGTTGGCACGCGCTCAAAGCTTTGAATGCGTAAGACAAGTAATGACCCATTTTATCAAATCTTCTATGATACTCTGAATGTATCTGTGAGGAATTACTAAAACCTTTTTCTTTTGAAAGAAAGACTCTCTTGAGTCTTGTTTCCTTGCAGCCTTGAGAAAACAGCACATCAAAACACATTGAGAGCAAAAAGTATCATCTCGGGAGAATTCTCATTTTGGAGGATTGATTTCCATGTCGCTTCACAGTGCCTTTCAGTACTTGCTTGCCATTTCCTATGATTTTTACAGATAGCAATTATGTATCACATACTAAGGGGTTTTTTAAAATTGCATTATTTTCATTACTGAGTTAAAAGAAGTTTTCTAGACTTTTAATTAAAATTCCTCTTAAACAAATCTGGTGTCGTGAATATTTCAAATGCAGTGTTTTGCTTTCCTTTTTCTCCATTCCCTACATTTTCCCTACACACAGGCAGCTGTATTTCCTCCAGCCTTTGTTTCAGTCCTAAAATAACTGGCTACTTTCTGAAATCTAATTGCTTCATTTAATTGTCTAATGAAAAAAGCTTAGTAACACATGGTGTATCTCTGAGCTCTCTCTGGCACTTAGTGTGTTCTTAATTCAGGCTTTTTGGTTGAGTATTTTTCAATTTAATTTTATTTCTAGTGACTGTCTTTGTTTCTTTCACAGTTATCAAAAGGTGGTTTGTGCTATTCTTCCCATCCTCTGCATGGGTCAGCTATGTCCTTAAAATAAGTTGCGGCATGGAAAATATTTCTCTAAGTTGTTTTCCCTCTTTGATTTATTACTCCTTCTCTCTGCTTGTGTTTTTATTGCAAAGATGAACTGGTAGAATTAGAGAAACTAGTTTACTGTTTCAACTGTATACCATAAAAATAGGAGTTGTGGGGGTGAGATGAGGGGCAGGGGAAGGAGTTTTGAGTAAAGGTTCAAGAACTTCTGAAGAATCTGTCTTTGTAAAAAATTTCATAGCTGAGGATTACTTAACATTAAGAGGGTGTGTTGCAATGGGTTCTAGGAATTGTAGGTTTAGAGAGAAGGAAGCATGGTTTTACTCAGCTGCTGGGAAAGTACAGATTAAGGCAGGCTTCTGCAGGGAGCAAATTTACAGGCACTCTTAGTCATTAAATAGGCATAAACTTCATCCACAGAGCTATTTCTGCTACTGTTTCATTCTTGAGAGCATTACACGTTCATTTTTTAAAACAGGCTAAAATAAAATAACTCAGGTTTGTTCTTGTAAAATTTTATGTAATATACGTTATTAAAATATGTTAAGTTGGTAGTACTGGGTGAGTTTAAATTTAGCAATTCCTGTGATTTGATCGGTGTTGGAAGTTGAAAACTTTCTCATCGTTTTCCAGACATGCTGTGTGTGCAGTTCTTCTTGCGTGGATGGTAACGTAGCTTTCCTTTCTTTCAGCTTGGGGTTTAGTTTGTCAAAGAAAAGGGTAATGCAGTGTTTCTGGCAGGTCACAGTTCTTAAAGACAGCTTTCAAAGAAACAAGCCATCGTAGCAAAGTGAAGGTTTTGGTATGTATTCTCTAAGGCTCTGAAGAGATTGGCATATAAAAATAACATCTCTGAACGAGGTTTTGAGGATGACATCTCCAATACAATGTAGTAAGTACCTTTGCTAAGGAAAGCAGCTTAATGTCGACTTTGTATGGCTAATGCTTCAAAAAGTTATCAAACTGGCATTTTTATTGACTTCATAGTGTTCAAGCCTTCAGACCGGGCTCTTGTGCTGTGTGAAGTTACACAAGGATGTAAAAAAACATCCAGCTGGGATTTTCTGTGGCAAGCATTTTATTTACAGATGAGCCTGGTTATATAGAACTTTCACATAAAGCAATAATCTTGCAATTAAAAATGTTCACAATTTTTATGATGTTGTTTTCTTTTCCACTTCTTAATTCCGTTATTCCTATTGATCCCAGCAGGACTATTAAGTTCAGAAATAATTTGCAGGATTTAATAAGTGAGCACTTCTTATCGTGATATAACTTCTTTTAAAAGGGTTTTAACAGCTATTCTGCAAGTGTACGCACTACCTGTGGCAGAGATTTGTCCAAAGGCATGTATGAAGACTGCGTTTCTGTACAAAAGTTGGTAAATGGTTTTTGCATGCAAAGTTGGTACCAGGTTTTATATACAGTGAGCATATAAACCATGAGAAAGGTTTGGTATAAAGATTAAGCCAAAAAACTTTTCTTGTCATTATTGTCTTGAGGCTTTGGCTTTTCACTTTAGAGTTTTACTAGAAATTAGCTCATCTTTTCCCCATTCTTTTTCAGAATTTTTAGTATTTGTTTTTAAAAAATCCTTTTTTAAGGAATACATTCTCACATCTGTGAAATAAAAAAGAACTAAAAAGCTGAACAATTGAGCTAAGTGCTTATGTTTTTTTCCCCACCAGTGGTCTCCCTGAGAGGTGCTTCCTTCGCTTCTAGGCATATTGCCAAACTCTGGAAAAAAAAGTCGCAGAGAAAATGGGAATTAAAAGGGTGCAGCATCTGGCAGGTTTGGGCCCACAGTTTCTGGGATCCGAATTCTATTTTTTTTTTCTTTATGTTATGCTCAGTGTGAGCAGAATTTAGTCCCAGCTTCCCAGCTGTAAAGTCCCTAATGTGGGAAGCCCTGGGTAGCCTGAATTACCCCCAAAGCCATTATTCCCACGGCAGCCGTGCTGCTGGCAGCCCGTGGGGCACGTGGCCGTGGCACGCTACCTTCTGGCTGTCCCAGCCAGCTGAATAACGTTTGGAATGTTACGAATTGTGAGATTTGCTGCGGTCTTCACTCAGTGACCGTGTCAATAATGCAAGCTCCCAGTGCAGGAATGTAAAAATGAAATTTCTTGACTGAATTCCCTCCTTTCGGTTCTGCTGCCCTGTTGGGACGGGGCGCGCGAGAGCGCAGGGCTGGACATTAAGACGTTGACTTTCGATGTTTTTCTAACCAGTTTAGCACATGGCGCTTCCATTTCTGCATCCAGCTTGAACGGTAAAATTCAAACTTGTGTGTCTAACTGCATGTTTGTGCATGAAGTAGCTAATATATATGCAGATGAATTAAAACTAATTAGAGCTAAAAACAACAAAGTGTACATTTCTAGCTAACAGCTACTTGCAACTCTATTATATACCACCTAAATAAGTTATCCACTGTGGTCCTGCTCATACAATTTTCTGTAAAACATATTCTACTTTTTACGAAAAAATAGCATTTTGACACTAAAGAACTTCATATCTCCCTACAGTAAGTGTGATTCTTTAAATTGAAATGTGAAATTCCACATCTGGTCTGTGAATATTAAGGAATATTAGATGTTGTGGTATATCTTAGATGACTATTTAAGGCCCTTCAGTCCATGCAGTATTTTTTTCCTTTCATTTCCTGGAACTTCATAGTTACCAGCACTCCAGCCCTGACTCACTCCAAACCTTTATTTGCGAGACTGAATGAGACCGCATGAGGGGAAAAAGAATTTAAATGCCTTAGTTTCATGTTAGACCGACATAATATGACAGTAATGTAAGTACCTTAAGGTGAGCAAGAGGCACGTGCAAACCGTGGGCGTTGATTGCCAGAGTAACTCTGTGGATGGGACCCTCATTTTCCGTCCTGCGCTCGGTACGCGGATAAAGTGCTGGGGAAGGAAGGTGTCCAAGCCGCTTCGGTGCTCAGCCGGGATCCCAAACGGTCCTTGAGCTCCCCAGCACGCATAACTGATGCTTCTGCTCCCTACAGCCTAAAAGCAGCTGGAGCATGCCATAGGATACTCCGATCATGATTATCTCCCTAGGAATATCTCCTCCTTTCTCCTCATCTTGCTTAAAGCAGGATGGACATGGGAATCCTTGTTGGAGTGGGAAATCCTCATCTCTAGAAATTCCTGATTTTTCCAGTAATCTTTGCTACCGGATAAGCTACAGAGTAGCACGAAAGGAGCAGATCATTTTGCAGCCTGAAAGCCAAAGACAGATTTTACCTGCCTTTACTTCTGTGAATTAAGGTTTGCAGAAGTGTCTAGATCAGCAGCATCTAAGTAGATACCGTCACAAAAACAGCTGGATTACTTAACTGATTTTAATATCCATCAGCAACTTTGAAAATCCTGAGTTTGCGCACATAATGTGATGCCGTTGTTTGTGCATTTCCTAGATTAGTATCCTTACTGTTTTGTAGAGTATTATTGTTAGGGATACTTGCATTTAGGTTGGAATGAATTTTTTTAAGGGTGACTCTCTTAATAATCGGTGACTCAAATAGGGTTGTGCTGTGTCTTCTGCCAGAAGAGGCCTCACCAGCAAAGTCTGATGTCTGTTGCTCAGGTTTGAGTTGTGGGGAGCTCAATTTGTTTTGTGAGGTCTGAGAAGTTCCCACAGGCTAATTCAGAGAAAGAATTATGGAAAAATTAAATCACAGTTTCTTTTAGTTAAACGGTACCTGGAGTGCCCCATAGGCTTGTTCCATTTTCTCCTTTAAAAGGTTGCTTTCATCCCTTATCTCCCTCCCGCAAACTCATCCCCCCCACATCGTTAGATGTTGAATAATTATAACACACAAGCCTGAGGGAGGACAAACACTCATTTTCTTGGTGGTTTGAAGAGGACTTTGACATTTCTTGATCATCCCTAGTTATGCAGACAGCCTGTTCCAGTGGTTTTTAATGTATTCAAATAGGATATGACAATCAGCTAGGGAAAAATGGGCATGGCTGGAATTGCCACAGTACCTGTAAGCAGGTCAGGGAATATCCTGTTTTTGAAGCGTTATCATGTCAAATGTTAGAGCAGCAGGGGCGGCTTCCTGTTTTTTTTCCATGCAAAGAGAAGTAAGGAGGAGCTGCTGGCCGAAGAACGCCGCCAGCTTCTTTTGGTCACGTATTTTGGTTCTACAACGGTGGCATTATTAAAGGCAGACAGAAAAAGCCTCTGATCATGCAACCAAACTGAACCCTAGGAGCTGAAAACCCCTTCCTTTGTGCCCTCGTGAACCTTGCTAAGAACTAACTAGTGTCCATATACGCAGGACTTTCTGCAGCATTTTGGCTGAGAGACAGGTAAGAGATGCTATCTCTATGAGCGCTTAAGATTGGGGGTCAAGAACCTTCCCCATCGCCACTAGTGGTCATCCTCACCTTTCTGCAGAATGCATGATAAAACAACCCAACCCAGCAAAACGTTGCTAGATTCGGTATGCAAAACTTTAAATTGTCACTGTAGATTTTGGCTGGCATAAAATTTGATGATTCTGTTTACAGCAAAAATCTGGTACTGCAGAACTTATTTTCATTGTATCACTTATACTGAATATTCCCCATATTAGCTGAATATCCATGGACATGTAGCAGGTAAATGCTGAATACTCATGCAAGGAACATTACTGTTTAAAGATATATTGGAATCAAGCTTATTTTGGTGAAAGGAAACTGTACAGTTTATTATGGGAGGCAAAGAAAGTGTTGGACACAAAAATGATGTGCCTCCCAAATCCCAATATGCTTGTGTATGCGTATATACACATACCCCTCTCTCTGTGTATAGCCTCCATATGTATATGCATATATACACACACCCTGAAGTAAAGTTATGTGATATAATCTGGAAAACGAGACTTTCCTGACAGGGCTATTTCTCAATACTGCGTCTCAAACCTAACGTCTATCACTTACAAGCTGTATACGATCTCCGTAAAGAAATAGGTCCCTATGGCAATCTCCAGGAGCAGGCCTAGTTTTGCTAGAAACACCTGTGTTGTATTTCTGGGCCAACACTAAACATGAAGTACAAATTCAGGGCCTGCTGCTGCATCTTCAAGGGGCAGAGCAAAAGTCATTTTAAGCCATTGTTTTAATCTTGCAAGTTTAAATGCAAGAGTCGGCTTAATTCCTCGTATACGGTAGAGCAGCCATCGGTCACTGAAATTCTCATCATTGTCCTCCCATCTAGTATTTTGGGTCAAGACAAAATCTGTGGTGCTGTTCTCTTCCCTGTTACTTCTGCTGTTGCGGGCAGCAGCTGTAGACACCAAAGAAATGATGTAATGGGCACAGCGCAGTTCAGAAATTATCCACCTGACCGAAGTGGGTGGAAGAACCCTTCCGTCTCCTTCTGCACGCGCTTTCACGGGGCCCCGAAATGGTTATGGCAGAAGATGGGCGAGGCTCTGCCTTTTCAGCCTTTGCCTTCGCAGCTAAAAACTACAAGGAGCAAGTTGGTGCCAAGTTCCTCGATGGCATTTGTGGCAAGGGCAACCGTTCACTTAGACTGAAGCTGCCAAATTAATCTCGGCTTAGCTAGACTTAATATTTCACATTTGTATACGAAGAAATGTTGACAATTCCTGGAAGTTTTAGTCATCGGTATTTAAATTGTTTAAGTGGCAAAGGGAAGTTATAAGTAGGTTCATTTGGATTTGCAAGAGGGTCTGACCTTATTTGAAGTACTGATCGATTGTATACAACACGAAAGGAAAAAGTGACCAATATTCCCTTAGTTGCGCAAAAGCTTAAGTGCATTCGTGGCAGCTTAATTTACAGGCCTAAGCTAGAACCTGTCCGTGAGTCAATATTTATGTTGACTCTTTTAAATGTGAATTACAATGCAAACAGATGGTATGGTCAAAGGGTCTTTAATATGAACTGTGTTCAGGAGAACAAGGAATTTAGCTTGGGAATAAATCATTCGCCCTGCTTGTTATGGCACAGATGAACAACGTCAGGTCTGCTGTTCTTCTATGATGAGTTATTCCACTGTGTATCTTACACATGGCTTTCAGCCATTTCCTAAATGTTTGAGTTTGGTTTTGTTTTTTTTTTTTTATTCTCACTTCATTTAAGGATTAACTAATTGATGTGGCTTAGGGATAAGACAGTGGCAAGGCTTTTTCAGCTTTTGTCCACCTTCCTAGAAATAATGATTTCTTAACCAAGAGCAGGGAGAGAACTTCCTTTCACATCTTTTTGTCTCGCTTTATTCTTTTGCAAGCTACATGCCATGTAATCTTACTTTCAGCAGCTAGACTGTAATTGGCTTTTTATTTAACTGCCAGCATTAATTACTTGTAATTTGATAAAAGCTACGTAAATACCTCCATACAAAGAAAAAGGCAAAAAGAAAACTTGAATGACTAAGAGTATCATCTGGCACAACATAAGGACTTCTGTTGGTAGCTGAGTCAAAAGACTACACATGAAGACCTTGATGGCAGCTGAGGACGCGCCATGTGGGGCTTGGCACTTGTGCCTTTGGGACAGAGAAAGCCATGTTATGCCAATGTCAAAGGGGAAGTTAATATAATTAATTACGGCAGCATGAGCTTCCGTTTCCAATGTAAGTACCGCTCAGGAGTAGCTATCTGAAGCCTCATACGTCTTGCTCTGTTCTTAACAACAGGTATTGTTTTTCTAGCAGGGGATGCTTCAGTTGATAATTGAGAAATTGCAATCAAAGTCAGGAGAATTAGGTATTCTTTCTGGAAGACGTAAGTATTGCACATGATGATTAATGATGTTGATGGGGGAGATTTTGCTAAAGCACGCAGCCTTTATAGCTGAGAGGAGAGTTACCCATATTAAGACTCTCTGACTATGCATACTGACTGCACTGGATCCCCTAAACGTCTAATTCCAAGGGCTGCAGAAGGCATTCCTCAGTTCTTAAATCCTTCACGTGCTCCCTGACCCTAAGTTTTACATTTCCCTGTATAGGGGGAAGGTAAATTTGACCAGGCTAGTAACAGCCGCGCTGCCGATGGCAAGCCGAGAAGGGATGCGAGGCCTCCTTGTGTTTTTATTAATTGTTAAAAAGGATGCTTTGGCAAGGACTTGGGCATCCTTAACACATACATCTCAACACCAGGATATCCTAGCAGCACCAGAATGATAATTTCGGACAGGAAGCCTGAAACTGCCTTTCTTTAAAGGAAATGTGAATCCAGTGGTAGGGATAACCTGCGCTCTGGGTTTATGGATTTGCAGGGAATTTTGCTCAAAGTCGTGGCATTTCTTCAAGAGCTAAGGATGAGACCACCCGCAGCTCTCTTGGCTGACAGGCGTGTGCTATTTCATGTATTTGTTAATTAATCGGACTAGTGTACGCTTTATGGCGCAGGTATGCCACTGAAGGGTAAGGACAGACCAATACAGACGCAAGCAGGGAAGGAATTTACTTAAAAAGACACTATGATAATTTTGCAAAAGAGGAGAAGCACCACTTACTATATTTCCGTTATTTTCTTGATATTTGTTTCAAGTTGACTTGAGCACTGTTCCCAAAGGTCTCGGTTTTTTCCTCTGGCAAAAGCAGAGCTGCTTTTTCTAAAGTGCGGTCTGTTTTCCCTGAAGGTTCTCCTCTGACTCTGATTGCTTTTAAATGTCACTCTGCTGCTTAAGGCTACTGGTATGAATGTTTACTGTTATGTGGCTTATACCTATACTGATTTTTCCATGTCAGATCCAGACTCAGTAAGCTTCTTCTCAAAATGCCGAAGGTGAAATTTAGTTTTAAATGACTTGGTTGCCTCGGCAGAATTGCTCTTAATCAGAACCGGAAAATAATATTGGGAAATAAACTTTCTTTGATAGCAGTTTAATATACCGTATCTATTGGCAGACAATTTCATCTGAGCCTTAGGATCACCTTGAAACAAGATGTTTTTTGGCAGAACACATTGCTGCCATCGAGAGTTTCCATAGTTTTTAGAACTTATATCTGTTGTAGTTTCCTTTATGACTTCATTTTGAGGCCGTGTTGTTTTTAGTCACCATCTCAGACAATTCATTTTAGCAAATGAATTTTTTTAGTAAATACTGTGAAGACAGTGGGAAGTTCTAAAATGGTGAAAATAAACATTTAACTCATGTACATAAACCGGTGATTCACTGAAAGCATTATTTACATTTTCATTTGCCTACAGGCTGAAGCTGGTTGCACAGAGAAAATCATTTTGCCTTGTTTACACACATACGATTTGGGACTAACACCTTACCAACATTATTATCCTCAGATACACAGATTAATATTTCAATTCAGCATGCATCTGAATAATGAAGATAGTGATTGCAGTGCACAATTTCACGCAGGCAATGTGCATGTAATGAAAGGTATGTTATCACTTGAAATCTAGTCAGTTAAGGATTAAAAATAGGCTTAGGTGATACGTGACATCTCTTTATTTTTTAAATGCTTTTATCCACTTTACTACAGTATGAAGGACTAATAATAGAGGATCCTGAGTATGTAGAAATAATGATCCAGTTTTCCTAGTGCCTACTCCAAAGCCTCTTGAAACAGCAGGAGCCTTTGCATAGCAGACAAAGTGAAAAGAAACTTTTTTTTTCCTTCAAACACAGATTTACAGGAAAGGAAGTGCTACTTCACATGCAAATCCTTTTTACTCTAGTCAGACCGTTTATAAAGCTCATTGTGTATATTATTAAAATAACATAATCTTTGATTAATTTTTTCCTCTTAACAGGTCTCAAAATGTTCTAAAAGCTGAAGCCTCAATTTTTAAATGATCCGCATAGAAACCAGCTCCTGTTCTCTCTCGGGGTCTTGCGAAATAAACAGGTGAAAGGCTAAATGTCCTTAGAGCTCACTCTGGGATCAGTGCATGCTGTTTTGGAATAAAAAGAATTCTTTTTTTCTTGGTAATTGATTTTTTTACATATCCTGGGAGATTGCCATGGCTCTGAAGCTCTAGGCTCCAGTTTTGCAAATATAGTAATTTAATCCCAGACCCGTTAAAATTAACAAGGCAGACAAACCTTGGGCTGCTAAATCCAAAGCAACGAAGCAGATAGCAGCACCGCTGATTTCTGTGGCCATTCGCATTCACTTTACTTGCTTTCCTATAAACGAGCTGTGCTGTTTGTCGCAGGTATCCAGCATCCCAGCCCAGATTCACCTCACCCTGGTTTAGACATCCGACCGGGGCTCCCACGGCAGGAGTCCGGCGGCCCTAGGCTCCCGCTGTAGTCAATGAGAAGAGACAAGCATCTTGCGCGGGTGATTCATGGACCACACCAAAGATCTGAATCACTCCCATGGAGTGGCTCTCTCGCCCCGCTGATTACAGAGGCAACTGAGGGTAAATGGGTGGGTGATGTAGGTGGTCAACCAGGTGGAATGCATCCGAACCTGTTCCAGTTAGTCAGGAGCTGCATTATCACCGCTGGTTCTGAACGCCTGACTCCAGACAGTTTCTCCTTCCAATATTATTCACAACTATGTCACATGAATCTGTCCTTTCCTAAAAGTATTCTTAAAAAAAAAAAGTGTAGCTACATAATGCGCAACCCTATTGCCCTGAAATTATAATTGAGTGCACTTTTAGGTAGATACCTTTCGCTATAGTTCCAAAAAAACTATTTGAAGATGTGCTGAAATCAGTACATTCACTTAGTGTAGACTACGTTTGCGTTAGGTATAAAGGGGTATATTTCACTCCAGACTGAAACAAATGATACTTTGCTTTAGAAATTCTTTCTAGCTCAAGGGGATTTTTGCCGCTGTAAATCCGTACAAAAAAGACAACAGCTGCAATAATTCTGAACTGCAAATTGCACTCAAATTGTACTTGAGTGGGTATATGTGGTTTTGGTTGCAGGAATAGCAGCCAAATTTGGAAAATATTTATGGTCTTGACATAGGTATGATTTCCATTAAAATAAATAGTGTAAGTTCATCTGGTCTCAAGTTTTCTGCGTGTCTTGTTTCCTGTGTGTTTTGTGGAGACTTTTCTTCCTATCCGATGCAGTAAATCCAACTCAAAATCCTCTGAAATTTCAGAGCAGCCAATTCTGATTTGATTTACACCTGCGGAAATCTGACATGGATCCATGTAGACCCGTATCATATAAATAGAATGTCGATGTAAAGAGGAACTGTGTCAAGGCATGGTTTCTAGAGGTCATGGCTTCTGTTGCCGAAGGGCTGACACATTTACTAGTGCACTTATCTTTACACACGGGCATAACCATTAATTAGCTCCGTCCTCTTCTCCACAGGCCACCTTCTAGCCTCTTCCCCTCTTGTTCCTTCTCCCTCAGGCAAGGCATCTCTTCTGTCGAGAAACCTCTGGAGACATTTGTTACGGTAACAGAATAGTTCAGGTCACATCTATCTACTGACAAAAGAATAATCGACGCCGTTGGCAAAAATCCCTTCTTTCATCTATTCTTTTCAGTATGAAATGCCTGAAATATCTTTAAAATGCATTCTGCCAATAAGTCATTAAGTCATCTATAAAGGACAAGGAGTAAATAAGGTACCGTTGGCTCGACTCAGAAAAAAAAATGCGTAGGCGATCTCGGACTATTTTCAGCGGAGGTTCTGTGCTAGCGTCGGGCGGCTTTGAGGCTCACAAAGGGAATTCCAGTACAAATGAACCATAAAGCTCTCTGTGGGCAGAGAAAGCGGCGGGTGCAACCCCGTGCTGCTGCGAAGCAAGCGGAGGAGCGCTTTGCTCCTTCACCTTCTGCTGAGCAGCTCTTCCTCGCAGCGAGGGGTGTTTGTCCTCCCAGCCGCGCCGCCGGTGGGGATGGCAGCTCGGCACGGCCGGACCCCGACACCTCGCCCTGCAAAAACTCGCTGGCGGGGCAGGAAGAGGTTGGTGTTTTGCTGAGCTTGGATAAACATTAGGATCTAATTTATCATGTGACAGGAAAGGAAAGCTCCCCCCCCCTCCCTGTTTTTAACAGCTTTTGTTTGAATTTCATCATGTGGTTTTGAGGTGCAAAAAGAGATATTTAACCTGGGACTCTGACTACTTTGCTGTCAGCTGATTTGAAGTATGGCTCTCTCTGGACATGTCTACAAGTGTTACATCTCACTAAATGACACGGACAGGGAGCCAGACCTCTTGCTGAACTTACAAAAGAGACAACATACTCATTTAGTTAAAAAGATCTGAGCTGCGAGTGCTCTTCATGTCATACGGTGTATCTTGTGTTACGTGCCCAGGAGCAAGAAAAAAGGAAACCTTTTTCCTTGTACTACAAGGTAAATAGGAATGCTGAGAAATATTTTGGTATTTGCAGAACCCGTGAGTTCTCCTGACTTTATTATTTTATGTGTAGTATGTGCAACACAGAGCATTATGGAAAGCTCTGATTGTTCGGTTGTGTTTCTGGCACCTGAAACCCTGACCCTACGCAGATCCGCGCCGGGCTACAGTGGACTGCGCATGGGGATAGCAGTACGGCTTCGAAACCAGGCCTTTCAGTTATTTTTGAGGCACCTCAGAAATCCTGCTGTATCCACAGCCCGGGCTTGGAGCCTAGCACTCACAAAGCAAGGTGCCTGACGAAGGTATTTGCAGTATGTCACGTGGGAGGCGTATTCCTTAACAGGGATATTCTGGATTCAAGTTCCCTCCCGGACTAAGCCATCCTTTTGGGCATGAATAAATACCCAGCGCTTTATACCTGAGGAGTCAGTGCCTCCCTTTTTATAGAGCAGACATTTATATGCCATGGGAACTCTGTTCCCACCTGAGGCTGAAACCCATTTCTAAAGAAGGTGCCTGGCTGACGACATTTCCATCTCTCCTCAGAAACTTGTGTGGAGAGTGATACGTGATTTGAAGGTGACAAAGATAAAGGTGACAAACTCCTTGAGGCTGAGGAGGGTCTGCAGCTAAAGCCTCTTCATGGGAAGTCCAACCACAGGTGAGAGGAGCTGGGAAAGCTGAATGCAAAAGTCTGCGCCTTGTTAACAAACTGGTTGAAGTGAAGATTAATATAGGGAGTTCATTCATATTTATTCTCCATTTCAGAACTGTGTGGAAGGTTCTTTGCTTTCATAATGAAGCATGATTATAGTTGTTGGTACAACTGTTTATTTTTGGTTTTAACCATTTAAGGACAACCCAAAACTTAGTTTCAAAAGGAAAAACAACCGCATTCTAAGTAATCCCAAACTGAGAGCAAAGGTAATGCCAACTTTTAAGATCTAAGTGAACACCGAGGTTCCCTTATGAATTTATTCTGCATAATCTGGGTCTGAGATCAGTTAATCTGATTAATTGCAGTGTCCAATTCGATGGAGATTATAAATTCTGAGCCTATTACAGCATTTAACCTTTTGCCCTTACATTCACAAAGTCTCCATTTGACTCATATGTTAAACAAAAATGAAATCAGGCCAGCTTCTTTCTATTAACATTATTAGTTTTCATTTTTTATGTGTGATGAGTTGAAGCGAAATAGTATTTGTTCAGGCAGCTGTAAATTCCACTTCATTTTTCAGCCTTGTTTTAGTTTTGCTGGAACACTTTATTTTGAAGATGCTACCTTGACAGCTCCTTAGGCTGGTCCTCTTCATCCACAGAAGCGGTATGGCAAAAGCTACTAAGATGAAAGGTGAGGATTTTGCCTTTCCTGGCATGCACTGTCCTCCTGAATTCTGGCTTGGAAGGACTTTCTTGACTTGCAACATTGGTTAGGCAGAGCCAGGTCAAACAGTTTCAGCACATTTGCGCTCTGACTCCCAAAGAAAGGACGAGGACAAAATAATAAGCACTCTCCTATCAGTAAAGGCATCTCGTGACTCCATCGCCCTCACCACCACAGCTGACACACCTGCGAAACATATTCACAGGGAACAAAAATTCAGACCTCAGCTTAGGAAGGAGCAAAACACAACCTCTAACGTCCGCAGTGAAGACTTAGTGTTCGGTAATGACCCTGCCACGGGGAAAACCTCAGCGTTGGGAGCCAATTGCTTGCCCTGGCTCTCATATTCAGATCTCTGCCGCTATGCTGGAACTGTTCATCGCTTGTCAACTAGTGGCAAAGAGATAACGCCCTTAAATTCTTGAAAATATTTTGAAATGTCTAGGTTTTATAATTTTTCAATTTCTTTTCCAAAAGTAGTTACGGTTCCAGTCCTACACATTTTTCCCTTCTGAATTCTGAAATAAATGTCTGAGTTCATTGGAGTAACTGCAGTGTGGAAACTTTGGCTGCAATGAAATTTCAAGTTCTTCATTGTCAGTGGAAAAATTTTGCTTTTCTGGTAATAAAGGAATACCTGATTGTAATCAGTTGATGGTAGCTTATTTTAGCATACTTTAATTGTTATGCCTGCACTTTTTATTTAAAATTTCATCATGCAATAGTTCAGGAACCATAGTTCAGCTGCAGGGGTCCATAGTTAGCAACATGTGGAGAATGACAGAAAAATGAGAATTTCTTCACATACCTTTACCAGTTTGTTTGTAAAATATGTTTTTCCTCCTCTCAGAATTAACATGTAATACCTTTCTTTGCTTCAAAAATACTTTTTCTGCAAGTGTAAGCATGAAATCTAGAAACTGTTCAAACTGGACCTAGAGCAGATCAGGGGATGTAATGTCCGAAATGGCTGTTCTGCCACTACAGGTAGAAAGATTATTTTGCCTGCAGGGCATTATTTGAAGGGCTGGTGCCTAGACTATTATTCATAAATGATTTCACAACGAAATCAGTACTTTTCAATATTGAGGGCTTTCTGCTAAAATTGAAGCAGACTGTCATTTTGATATTAGACTAGTATAAGTGATAACAAAATGAAGATAACAGGGGAAAAAAAACTTTAATCTTCCACAAAGTTAGTATAATTTTTTTTAAATAATGAGCAAGAGGAATTTGATTTTTTTAAATGCTTTTAAGTTTTTAAAGTCTCACTTTACTAGACTAGTATCAATATGACTGACTTATATTTTTATATCACCCTCCTGAATATTGCATTATAGAGGAAGGAAAGAATTATCTGAAATCCTAGTCTGAGAAGTAAGGAAATACCATCTCTCCTCTTCTGCCAATGCATTTACATCCTATGTATTTGTGACCATGCTTAGAAAACTGGGTTTATTTTTCACTTGCACATGAAGAGTTTAAGTATTTTTACTAGTGGTTTGCTTAGCCTTTCAACAATCAGGTCAAGCTGGCAGAGTATTTTTGTTTTCTTTAGAGAATCAGACAAAATCAGCACCTGTGGTGTATAAGGAATACTGTCGTCAATGAATTGCATGTGAGTTACAGAAGACAATTTTGTTGATGCAGGTGAAGATAAAGAGAGAGTTTGGGGCAATGAAATAGAAGCATTTATCTGTAGAAATGGTCTTAGAAATAAAGAGCTGATTACATTCAAGGTAATCGTCAGGATCTAGTTTTAAGCATTAAGTAACTGCCTTTGGTTGACCCCAGAAATACGTTGCTGTGCTTCATAAGCATGGCCCAGATTCTGCTGATAATTCTACATTAACGTGATTTATGTGAAAGAAGCCCTCAGTGTGGGTTAAACTGTCAGTAGCAAGTTGAAGGAGAGGACCAAGTGAATGACTCCTTCCTTCCTCCCCTCCCATGATAATTTATAGTAGCTTATGTTAAAATCAAAGCTTATAAGTTTCTAAAGATATAAATATAAATATGTCAAAGCTTATCAATAAAGAGCATTGAGCTATACTGAGGCTATCTGACAGCACATGTTAATTCATAACATTGGGAAGCTTCCTCAGGAAGAGCACAATTGATTTCAGAATTTTTTTTGCTACCCTTTCTATATTGAAAAGTCAGATCTCAGTATTTATACAATTACACTTGAATGGTGCATTACTCAGCGTTAAACCTGTGCTAACTGGTATTTGGCAAAACTCATGATCTGAATGTGCCTCCTAATATTTGGCTTTTTCCTTGAAGTTCCAGCTCCCAGAGTCATGTGATTATATCAGAAACTTCAAGAGAGGAAAAAAAAAATCTAGACCTCATGGCTATAGAGGAAAAGCTTAAAAATGTGACCTGAATTCACCCTAAAGGCTCAAATACCAAAGGGAAAGGGCACAATGTAGTAAATCTGTAATTGTAAAGATTTTTATATTTGGGGGAAGGAAGAATGACTCATTAATGATCCTTTCCATCCAGTGCTAGATGTCGATATGCTGTGTTTACAAATTAAGTGTCATGTAATCCAGTCACAAAACTGCAAACCTTCAGTGCACGGACTGCTACTTTTTGGCATAGCGTGCCTCTCTCTGCATAACTGGCCCGTGATGCTTTTCAGACCTTTCCGCTCTAAAAGCAAGAATAGGGTCCAAAATGCAAATGCTTTAGTCATAGCAGTAACACAAACGGAAGAGTGAAATGAGATTTTTCTGAGCTTTGCCTACAAACTCCAACCTTACTTAGGTGCATGGAAAAAGTTTAGAAACACAATCATCTGGCAATAGAGTAAAAGGTATATAAACGCAAGTGCAAAACGTTTATATGCTGTTTTGGAAACAGCTTACAGAGGAGGGGAAAAAAAAAAAAGAGGTCTTTTGTCAGTGTAGCCAAAGCCCGTTTCCTGTGGGGAATAAGCTACACCGGCAAAGTCACCCCTCGCTGGAGCTGTGCTGAGGACGCGCTGGCTCCGCTTCATCACAGGGCGAGGTGGGAGAAGCCAATGTTGCCCATGCCAAGCCTTCGGACAGCACGCAGACCTCCTACGAATTATGGTGGAAGACAGCTCGTTACACCGCTTCAGCGGTCGTTCTCTGCAGCCCGCAGCCCCATGCAGGCGTTGGCTCCTCCAGCCGCTTTATTCACCACAGAGCCATTAGTTACGCCGTTTAATTGGTCAAAACCATCACCTTGCAGCTCTGCGAGCCGCAAGGCGTGAACACACGGCTTACCGTCACTCCCCCACCCCAAATAATTCTGAATGTACACTGCAAGGGTGCCGGTGGAGGGCACAGGCAGCGGGCTGAGGCGGTGGGAGTGGGCTGAGGCGGTGGGAGTGGGCTGAGGCAGTGGGAGCGGGACGAGGGCTCGGGGCAGGGCCCAGCCCCTGCTCAGCGAGCAATGCCCACAGCAGGCAGCTCACTGTTGGCAAGAGTGGGCAGACCCGCCTGGCAGGGCCATGCCACGACACGCAGGCCCTGGGAAGGACTGCGATTGCGAGGTGACTTTGGCACAAGCAGCGGTGATTACTCCAGTCCTGCCCTCTTGCTCAGCCCTCAGTGAGCACGCCTCCTACCCTGGGGCTCTGCTCCGGAGACGTGGCGGCCCTCCTTTCGGGCGGACACCCGTGGGCGGCGGGAGTATCGCTCGCAGGGGAAGGGAAAGGGCGCTCACCGGGACTGCAGCCCGGCCTCTGCG
>NW_010561205.1:0-38686 GCF_000687285.1 Phaethon lepturus | reverse complement strand
ACCTAGTGATTCTGTGATTCTGTGATACATGTTTGTTTCTTGCATTGAAGACTCGGAGCAGTTTTTTTTTCCTTTCAGTAATAGGTTTCAGTAAATAGTAATAGGTTTTATGTGGATAAATGTGTGTTGGGGGACCTGCAAAAATGTCATTGTAGAAAGACAATTGTTCCTGGGCTTTGGTTCTTTGAGGAGTAAGAATTGCAGCCTTCAGCATTTCTGGAAACCCTGGGAGGTGTAAGCGTTGGCTTAGCTAAAAAGCTGAGTAATTCACTTGGAAAACAGTGAACAGTCTGCAGAGTGGTGGGGTTTTTTTTCTTCCCTCCCCCCCCGAGCTCTGCCAATGTATGTTATGGAAAAATGGCTAAATGAAGAAACTCATGAAAACATTTCCTCAATTCACACCTCCCACTCAACTGACAGTTCAAAAACTGAGTCAGAAGGGCTAAGAATTGCTCAAAAGTACTGTTGGAATTTGGCAGGAACTCTGGAGCCAGGATTTCATCTTCAATTTGTAGTACAATACCTACTGCTATCATCAGCTGCCATAAGTCTTGACCAGTGAAGGTCCTTCATTGAAGATTAATGGTTCCAAGTCAATTATTTTTTCTCACGTCTTATTCAGATTTTTGATATTGGCAATCCTTTGAGGCTCTGTTTTGGCGGAGGAACAGCAAACTCCTGTTGTGTTAAATTGAACTTCCCGTACTTGTTGCATATTTTAATAGATTGTGTTTAACTGTACTGTCCATGGGTATAGTTAACTAAAGAACTGAAATATTAATGGATTGCATGTGTAATGGAAAAAACTGTTAACTCTGCGAGCACCAGGACGCTGTTTTACTCTGAGGTTTGGGTATTTTGTAGGCTCATGTCTAATGCCCCATTCTGTAGAATAAGGTGCAACAGCTACTGCTTGTCAAATTCAGAATTTCAGCAGCTGAAAAGCAGATATAGGAGATTCTGAAATAATACAATAACATACAAAACAATAATACTTAAGGCTCATCTTAAGAATAGTTCTTTATTATGACAGGTGTCAGTCCTGTAATTCATCAGTCTGGTATATCATAAAGGAAATGCATATAAAAATTGAGAAAAGAAAACTATAGATCATCCATCATCAGATTCATATGGTGATCATGAAAATTAGGTATAGTGGGGAAAGAAAGGGAACTTCTTTAGTTGTAACAGGTTTGGCTGTTCATTTCTTTGTGTGTGGGGTTTTTTTTTTTTTTGTTTGTTTTTTTGTTTTTTGTTTTTTGTTTTTTTTTTTTGTTGGTACTTTATTGAGAAATCCCAGATTTACTGGAGTATATTCTTAGTATATCAAAAGGGTGGGAGGAGTGGAAGGGATTGGGAGAAATGTAACTTTCGGAATAAGCAGCAATATTATAGATATTATTTATTTACATTTATTTATTTAAATTTGTTTGCATTTGGATACCATTTAATGTAAATGGGACTGTCTCTGCATGCGCTAGAGCCTGAATTGAAATTGATTCATGATTGAAATCTGTTCTTGTCTTCAGCCAAATTGTGTTAGTCATTTCCAGGATGACTTTAGGCTGTAAGTTGTTAATTTTATGAAAGTTTGCATGTGACTCCTCAGAGTTGAAAAAAGAAAGTTTCTAGGAACTTGGTGTGTGCAGAAGCATTTTCAGCAGCAAAATTGATATTACACTCTACCAGAGCAGTATGAGTTTTGTACTCATGTGGAAATTGTACTCTGGTCTTTTGTGAGTGTTTTTTCTTTTTAAGGTAAAAGAAAATCTGATCTATTTGAACATAACATGGTTGCTCTTTTTCCTTGGATAAATAGAACTGGCATCATGTAAGTGTAGTTTTTAATTCTAAATGGTCTAGAACTTCTTACTGTATATTGCAATTTTAAGTCCTGTTTTTGGGAAAGGACTGACTACAACAATACAGTGGTTCTAAAAACACTGGAACATCCATTATTTATTGGGGCAATTGTAATGAGTCTTTCAAAAAACCCTACTTATAAGGTGAGTAGTTATATAATTTTCTAAAAAATATTATTATGGTAGTCTATAGTGGCATGATTGGTGTCATTAAGTGCATCTATTTTGCACACAAATAGATACAAATACAAATTTTTTTTTTTTGTTGATACAAATTAATATTTGTGTTTCAGGGTCTGCATTTGTATTAGGAAGTTTGCTGGGGAAAATTGAGAATTCTGTTCCAGGGCTGCTTATTATACATATGAAACGTTATACCCATTGTTTTATTCCAGTTATTTTAAAAATAGAAATTAAAGAGATTTTTTTAATATGCATGTTGTATCTGATGCAAGGCCTTTTAGATTGCGTTGTAGACAACTGGAAAGAGAAAATAAAACTGCAAATGCTTCTGTTCTTTAAGTTTTAATGCCAGCAGTCTTTGTGTGGTACAACTAAGGAAATAAAAATTTTGTTGCAGTTTGATGCCAATGGAAATGTAATAATTATGTATAGGTACACACTAGATGCAGTCCTTTACACTGTCCAGAAGTGAATCTGAAGCATCACTACAGTTGTGCTCTCAGTGGACAAGTATAAAGGGAGCCAATTTTTTCAGCAAAAACGTATGTCAGGGAATTTAAATTTTAAATTGTTGTCATAATGGTAATGCAGAGATTAGCAATATATTCTCTTCCTTGACTTTAGATGCACTGAGAGAAGAATAACTGAAGCCTAAGTTGCACATTCATTAACGTGGGTCATTGTTTGGTGTGAATGTACTGTCCAGATGGGTTTGTTTTGAATATCCCTTTCCCTGTTTGCTTGGCTTGCTCTGGGAATTCTGTGAATATGACAGTATGCTGACCACATCTCTAATATCTGCAAAATACCATATTTACTCATGGACCTTTCAGTCACATGACACAGACAGTGCAACAATTTGATGTTATACAGTATAATCTATATTCTCCTTTTCTGAACAAAATGTGTTTGCCTTCCTCGGGAGGCTATTAGGTGAGTTGGACAAGTAACATTGTGTTAGTCTCCTGCTTTCAGATCATAGACATGACAACATGGTTAGATAAATATAAAATAATTTACTAAAGAAAGAGCAATTGCCAATTTTTGAAGTTGGGCCACCAGACATGCATTAAGTATATGTGGTGTGATTTAATTTTCCTTTTTTGAAGACTGAATTCCTTACCCTTTGGTGCATGTGAATAAGAGTATCTGTGCTCAGAAATCTTCAGTGGGGTATAGTGAGAATAATCTATTTGCCATATCTTTATAGCCATGAAGTTTGTAATAATAACAAAATATCCCTTAGATTTCTAAACGTTATCACAAGGAATGACATGCTAAATAACATATATGACTCTTCATTGGTGGGTTTGAAAATAGATAATTTTAAAAACAAGACTTTGAAATATAACACTTTTTGACAGTTATTACTTCCTTGATAATTAAAAAAACGTAAGACGAGTATCTTTTTTATTTAATTATTTTAATGTCAAAACTTAGGTGCCTTATTTCTTTACAAAACAATCCCTCAAGGAAGCGCTGTGAGGTGCACTTTTATCCAGATTAGTTGTTTACCTGTAAAGACGACTTACTTAAAGCATCAGGTCTTGTTGAGCAGTTCATACTTTTTTTTTTTTCTGTCAAACTAAAAAATATTCCATTATTTCAGCGGGAGAATACTATATACAAGTGCTACAGGACAGTAATATTTGTCTTCTTGAGTACACTCAACCTACAGTAATTCAAGACATCAGCACATTACACCAGAAAAGTAGCATGAGAAGTATTTATGAATCTATTCTAGGTAAGGATTTTTTCCTTTCCTTTAAATCACCAAAACAGGTGGATGCTTTTTTCATGCATAGACATGTGCACAACACTTTTGTTTTTTTCAAATTTCTGGTGTATACCCCAGGCACCCAAGTTCTACAACTGCATAAACAATGCTTGACTTTCTCTGAATAGCTCTTTTGACTTCAGTGACCAAAGTTCACATCCGGTAAGTACTTGGAGGCTAATGAACTTAGATGATGTCTTTGTTAGAATTTTTGTGGCTCCAGAGTTGCTGGCAGGATACTTAACTGGATGCTGGAACTTAAACACACTTGGCTGTGTCTGCTGCTGTCAAACGTGCTGCAAATGCTTGACTCAGAGGCAAACAAAACTGTGGTCTGCAGCTGCCAGCATTGATAGATCGTTTTTTTCTGGTTGCTGGATGTTTGGCTGAGGTATCATTTTGTTTATCTCAGTTGCATCACATCATGTGATTGCATATTGCTGCTCAGATTTTGGGTGTAGGAGATCCTGGAACAGAACCGGCATTGCTATGCCTTGGAAATAAGGAGGAGGATATGGCAGCAGCAAGTCATAACAGTCAAGGACAGCAGCAGCCAGAGCTCTGTGCCATAGTTTGGTTAGCTGGGAGGAGGTGAAGGAATAGATCTCTGCTACTGCAAGGATACGTCTGACAGCTCTCTCTTCCTGTTTCATCCTTTCTGATTACAGATGCCTAATCTGTCATCAGTTCGGGAGAGATTTACTGGTTATAGATGCAGTCTCTGTAGGATTTGGTGGCCATGTAGTAACTCAAACCCCAGAACTAGACAGTTTTTATGTCAGCTGGTCACATGGGTGTCAGGCAACTGTGGTTTAACTTTGTGAAGGAAAGTGAAGGACTGTGGAAGAAAGTCTGTAAAGCATGGATAGTTAAAATTGTAAGGCTGAAAAAAGGTTTCCTCAAGCATGTACTGTCTTGAGACTGCTTGTTTATTACTGCGTGCTGAGCTCTAATGGAAGCAGCAATTCAACATTTCTTGTTTAGCCAATTTGACCAGTATATTGAGTCATCTTAATACCTTTATATATAATACCTGGTATATATATATACCATCTCAATACCTTAATACAATGTGGTATTGTAAATAGCATATAGGCAGCAAGAGTGTGCAGAAATTCATGCCCTCCAAATCCTGGAAATTGTGATAAAGTTCTAACCTTCCCCAATTATATCAGAATCCTCAAATTTGAATTAATCCATCACAGATAGTTTTGGTCATAAGCAAATAGTAAGGTGCACTTCCTTGTGTCATTAACATTGTTGTGTAAGAAGTGATTCTCAAAATACATATTATGTACCAGGACTTAAGCTGTTCTGGCACTATGAATGCTAATAAACCACATGTTAATACTGTTTAGGTCTGATAGAAAGGGCTGCATGTTTCAAAAGCACCATTATACAGCTAAAAGTAAGACTGCCTCAAATAATATTTCATTAGTCAGAATTGAACATTACAGGAAAAGTTAATAATTGCAACTTGAAATATTTGCAACTGTCAGAATTAAACATTACAGGAAAAACTGAGAAATTAAGGAGTGCTTAGTTTGGAAGGAAGATTGCTACCCAAGCAAGTGTTTCTGTTTGGGAAAAGGCTGCTTGGAAGATGTGCTTCATCTAAGAATTGGTCCTTGATCATCACAAGTGCAAAAGTCCCTCCTGTGTGTGTCTTCAGTTCTGCTAGCAGAATGAAAAAGGAGGAAATACCCATAGCTAATAAATGACACATAGCTATTAGAAATCACACTTATTTTTTGTGCCTGTTTCCAAATACGTCAAGTAGTTGCTTAAACATGCTTTAAACTTATTTTAGTAAAATAATCTTATTTTAAAGTCCTGCCTGGTGTTGGATGATTTTTGAAGTGTAAGGCACCCTGGATACTCTGTTGCCTTTGAGCACTTGACAGAACTAGGTTGTTATACCTGGAATGTCATGGTTGACGGGTCCCCAAGCATCTGTGGTGTATTTCCATACTGCACTCCATATAGCATGCTAGGCTTCTTAGTGAAGTCTCTCTTTGTGTTTTGTTTTTTTTCCCCTGCGTATTTTTTCATATGCTGAAATCCTACTGAGGATAATTAGCAAATAACCCTCTGAAAGATTATCTAATTAATGGGAAATTGGAGTCATACAACTTGGCTCTGGAGATGAAAGGAACCTACATGTCTGTGTGCAACAATGGTGCTGTGTTATCTTTCCTTAATGGATTTCAGGGATGTAAAGTAATAGGTCAGGAAGGCTCAAAATCTTTTCATAATTAACCTGTAATCTACTAAAATAATGATAGAGAGCGAGTTAACGAGAATTTGGGTAATCTTACCAGTTTAAATGAGATATTAAACATGGCTGAAACTGCCAATTTATTTGGGGGTTTACAGAATCAGGACTACTATTTGATACTTATTTATTGATGACATTCATAAGGATCCTTTCTTTAATGCATATTATGACTTACCTGTCACTATCCCCTTTTAAAACAGCACACCATCTCATGTGCCAGCCGATCCTATGCTCGTAAGCTTGCTATTTTCAACTGTAGTTAACTTTGAGGTGTGTAGATTCATGATAAAAAAGGATAATATTGTGATTCAAGATTTTATTCATTTGCTTTATTCTAGTGATAATGATTAACATGCTCATATAGAATCAGAGTCCTAGCAGAGTAATTTAAATCTGCCTTCCCACCAGCAGCTCCAGCCCTGCACACGCCTTCTTTTGTAACTTGCACGTTTGCAGTAGGTAACAGGTTTTCAGATGTAAATTAGATAATCCTCATTAGATGAAAATTGGGCGTTGCAGTACAGTTTTAGAATAACCCTATGCCCTTTTCCCCTCCAACCAAATCATACTATGGCATAGACAGAGACTGCCATACTAGTCAAACAGTAGACAAGGGCTGAATCTGATGCAGAGGCATATCCTCTTTATTCCAGAAGGAGCAAGTGTTGATTGAACACATTTGCTGAACATCCCTTGAGCCATGCAGCTCTGTTTATAGTACTTGCCTTTGCTCTGGAGGGAACTGATTAACTCTATAAATGCTACAGCAGCCACAAAAAGTGAGCCTAAAAGAAAAATGAGAAGATGAAATATCTATCTATCTATCTATCTATCTATCTATCTATCTATCTATCTATCTGCCTATCTATCTATCTATCTATCTATCTGCCTATCTATAAAGAAAATAGAGGGAGTGATTAAAGATGAGCCTGATCTTATCTCGTGCATTTCCTTATAGGTCATTACAGCATTGCTGTGTATTTGCAAACAAAAATACCCTGTTCCCCAGTGTCATCTTATTCTGGAATGTCTATATAATTAATAGAAAATTTACACGCATATTATGAGATGTTAGTAGAAGCTTCATACTCTCTGTATGGAAAGGAGAGCACAGGGTAGAGAGCTCACACAAGAGGTTGATTTCTGTTGTTGGCAAAGGAACTGAAGGATGTGGATTTATTAGGGTAGTTGAAACACACTGTCTCTAATGTTACCAGTGCCTGGTGCAGTACGTGAACTCCCAAACCTATGAGCTACACTTAGTCCTAAATAAACTCATGTTGGTTTTGTAGCAATGTGGATAGAAATTATCAGCTCTGTCTGCAAAGACATAGGTCCAGCCCCTAGAAGACAACCCTATTAAAACAACCAATCAGTATCAAAAGCAGTGATGTAAAGTGATAACAGCATGTGAACTGAGTGCCAATTTTACATTACAATACCTACACGAATGTCTTCATAGGCCTTTGCAGTGGAAAAGTACTGTTGTTTTAAAGGGCTGGCTGTTTTTTCTCTTTGTTTGTATTTTTTATAAAATTTCTTTAATCAAATAGAAAACTAGGAAGATGTAATTTATTTCTAGGTTTATCTCAAATACTTTTATGAATGTAGAATTTAAAATAATGGAATCGCTGTTACAGGTTTACATGTACATGATAATAGAAGCTGTACCCTGTCTATATGGCTTTTTACTGATTCTCAAGCGCAAAATGCCCTGAGAGAAAGCCTGGCGTCGTGTTTGTGCTTTGAGACTCTGCTAGAGACAGATGGGGGATTGTTGTTATCCTAAGAAATTTTTCAATGTTTATGAATAATGTCCAAAATGAATTAAAATATCAAAAACTATTAATTGGAAATCTATGCAAAATGTTCACTTAGAATATTGAAACATTAAAAAAAAATGTACTTGAGCTAGCTTAAGTTTCTACATGGAAAATAAGTTATTGTGGAGGTCTCATTTTCCAGAACACCTGCATATTTCAGAACAGAAAATTTGTTGCAACTGTCCTTTCCTGCACTCAAGATACAGAGTGCCTTACTTACATTGCTTTTCATAAAAAATATTAATGTCATGCTGGATTGGGCTGTTGAAATTTTTCAGTGTTCAGTGAATAACAATATGACTGATTTCTATAATATTTCTTCCTCTAATAAAACTGAGAAGAGGAATACTTGCCCCGATTTCACAAACAATAACTACCTGAGATACATGAAAGATTTATGTTCATTTATACAATATTTAAACTAAGAGCACTTTACAGCAGGGGGAGATGTCAGTGTTGTCATGGCAACAGCTGAAGATGTGTCATAAATGGACGAAGCAGAAGTCTTAGGCTTGCCCAGGCTGAAGCCAGCACCTCATCTGTTTTGAACCTGCAACCTAACCAGCTGAACGTTACTTCTCTTGTTTTGCTGTGGCAGCATATATCGCATTAGATAGAAAAAAGAGTAGCTGTCTTTGGGTGGTTGAGTTTGAAGACGATGTTTAAGCCTGTATATACTCCCCTTTGGTTTCTTCCATTTGAAGCGTTTCTGCTGATGACACAAGGCTGGGACCTGCGGAAGGATGTGCTGGTGATCGATGTTGACAAGTGTGACTATTTTTTCTTGCTCTTCAATGTTTTAGGCCAACTCTACTTCTTCCAGCTTATCCGACAGACCAGCTCAATATTAGCACGGTTCTGTGTTTCTACAAGTGTAGTTGCCACATCTGTCAGCTCAGTTTGGTTTACTTCTCCTCCTCCCAGTGTGTATGTATTTGTGCCTACGTATACAAGGAAAATGCATAGAAGCGTATTTTGCTTTGCTGTGCTAGACTTGTCATTTTCTTCAGCTGGAAGATGTGTACAAATGACTAGCTTGCATTTGTTTTTATTCAATGTGACTTATGTTTTGTTGTACTTCATTGCAGCTTCTCGAATTCTTAGTAACACAGGATTGGTTTTGGCCAGTTGTTTTTACTGTGTTTTTCAGTACTTGAGCAGTGTTGTTCTGCAGTAATTCTAAAAAGCAAAGGAAAAATAAGAATACATGCTTGTTTAAGTTTCATGTTCTAATAATGTTGTTATGTGTCACAAGAACACATTACACTAAAATCTATAATAAGGAGAAGACCTGCGTCTTTAACATAAAAGGTATATAATCAATTCACTGAATTCATTAGGAAATCAGATCATCTTCTCTGCAGGGCTTGCTATGCAGACATTTCTTTGTCTTACAACATTTTAAATAATCTATGCAGATCTGTGCAGTAACATTATACAGGGTTTTCTTTGATTCTGTTTCTAACTATTTTTATTCAGCCCACATTTCTGTCTGGTTGTAAAATAAGAGGTCGTTATATACTGTTCTTCAAGCAGCATTAGTGTATCTTTAACAAAGAAAGGATATTTTCATAATCCTTGCTGTAATAAACTTTTAGGGGGATTCTTAAGTATTTCTTTCAAAGTTTAAGGATGAGCCAGTACCTTACTGAAGTGCTTTAATTTGACATGGTTTTGCCTATGGATCAGAGTTTCTTCTTAATTTTATAAGGAATTGAAAATGTTCTCAAGTTGTGGAAAAACTGCTGAAACATTGCTGTTCAGACATAGGGCCTAAGTAACGTTAAAAGAGCATAAGTGCTTTCATTTTGTTAGAGTAGTTTAGCTTCAAAAATAAGACTTTTTGTTTGAAGATTTTTAAGTCTAGACCTTCATAGTGAACTACCTTCAAGAGTGAATTAAGCTACTAACTCACTTTTAGTAGGTTTTAATGCATTTTTAGAAAAGGTTGAAAATCCACTTATATAGGTGTACATACTTTTTACATTGAAAAAGAATAACAACAAAAAAATATTTCTAACCAAATTGTAGATCTGGTCCATTATATACTAAGATCAGTTGAAGTCATTCCATTGATTTTGTTGGACACTAGATATGACCTGATTTTGATGACATTCCGTATTAAAATGAGCTAGAATAAACAGGTATATTACTACATTTACATTTTGTGATTAACATGCTATGTTAATCTTTCTCATACTGCAGGAACCATATTGAAGTGTGGTTACAATAAATATTTAACCTTTTTATAAGGTGTAAAAATTGGAATCTGTGGATTGCTTAATGTTAATTCAGACTCCTGTCCAAATCTGACAAACCAAGTGTATTAATAAATGATAAAGATTGTGTATTTTAGATAGGTGGAACCTGAATTATAAAGGGAAACTGGATTGGCACATTCTGCCAATTTGAATTAATTTTAAATATCTAATTTTACCTAGGATTTATGAAATTGTTTTGATTTGTTTCATGCATATCTTCTTGTAGGTGTTTCAGTGAACTTTTCTTTCTAGGACTGCTTTCTGTGGTACCTGTTGTGAAATTAATCATCTGGTCTGTATTCAGTATTACAGTTCCCAAATGCCAACACCTGTTTCTACAATTTCTTTCACAATAGAACTTAAGAATTCATTGATTTTACTTGCAACCTCTTGCATAATTAACTCAGAATTTATTAAAGAACATCAAAGATATGGATGAAATAATAACTGTTGCATGTTGTTCCATGACATAGAATAATAGCAGAAACAATTGAGAAAATCGTTTCCATTTGAGTAATGTACAGCATCAACAAAAATAATTCACCATTTTATTTAAAGTTCTTGCCATCATGTTACCTTACTACCTCCTGGTAAGCACCTGTTGCTGCTTGATCATGTTTACTGTTGAGAAAACACTTCATTTTCAACAAAAGCAATAATTTGTCAGAAGTAATTACCAAAATACTAAGGAATTGGCTTATTTTGAACCCTGGTTTATCAGTAAATACCCAAATAAGTCATTATCTGTTGAGACTCTTATCTTGAAAATATTTTAAATTAAGTTCATGTGAAGGAAATTGTTCTTTAAATGCATGTGAGTTGGTTATTATCACATCTCTGTTCAGAAGTAACCTATGAGGTCCCAGTCTTGGGTTGACGCTGTATCATTGTGAGATGAGATATAGGCCAGTGTGAGCAGGCTAGTCCACCATCAAGGAGCAAACCTTGGTCAGCATGGATGCAAGCCATAGTCATGGGGAGGATGAGGCATTTAAGCTAAAGGTCAAGATTAGTCAAAAGCTCAATAAGAAGTGAACACAGGTATTTCTTCTAGTCTAGAAATCGGAAGAATATTAAAAGCCATACTGGTGAGCAAGTTTGCTCGGAATTCAGATTGTAAAGTTTGAAATGTGTTGATTTAAACTGAAGCATATCTCCTATAGTGAAATCAGGTACAAATCAGTATTGGTTCTATTGTATAGCAGTCCAGGTAGCAGTCTGTCATTTTGTTTCTGTTATAGCTCATAACAAAAGCAAATTCAAAACAGGTCTTTTACACAAAAGAGCGGATACCTTTCTTTATATATCCTGGGAAGACCATGCATGTGAAAAAACAAATGAAAAAAAGCAAATAAATGGACTCTTTAGAGTTTATGATTTAAGCTTTTGACCCTTTCCTCCCTCCAAATTTTCCATGTTGAAACTGAAATCACTTGCAGGGTTTTGATTACATCAGTTTGGAATGTCTGTAGGAAATGCACCATCATTCCGAGAGGTAATTCGTATGCCAGACCTTTGTATAACATGGCTGGGAGCATTGTACCCCAAGATCTTGGATCTTTTGTGCAGTCTTCTGGCTGATAACTCAATGTAGAGTGTAGTACTTAAGTGCCTCAGCAAAGAAAGTGGGTTTGTTGTAATCTACCTGGTGACTGCTCCTGAACCATGGCTCTTCTTTTTCTGTCATATATTTATAAAACATGCTAAGGAGGCCAAAAATAAATAATGTTTTTCTTTGAAAATATGAGCCTGTAAATATATGTGTAGTGTAAAGATTGGGTTTTGTATCATAAGGGCTTTCTGGCACAGAGGAGATTTTATTTCCCTTGGCTTACTGCAGTCCCTTCTACAAATATTATTAGGGCTAACTGTCTATACTATATACGTACAGAATGATCACCTCCTTTCATGTACAAAGATACACTCCTTGCTGCAGAAGAAACTTCAAAATTGTTCTAAAAGATTTTATGTGTGTGCCATGGGTAATCTCATGGTTTCCATCTGAAGAAGCTCTGTCATTCCTACATCCTACCCCAGAGGAGCATCGGCTCAAGCTCTGAATTAATCTTTTCTCCCTGGCCGTTCCTTTCAGTCGTCTTTTCTTAATTTTATTCTTGTGTAGAAAGAAGTGGTGTATGGCAGGCTATTTTTTAAAAGATAGTATGCAAAAGGAAGTTACATTATTAAGATATTTGAGAAGTTGTTACAAATTCTCATTTGAAGAAAGGATATTGTCTTTCCAGCATCTCAAAAATATCTTTGCAAAATAATGTTTTTGATTTATAAGTGTTCTTTTGTCCAGCAGTATCATTGATCATGTTATTTCAATAATTTCCCTGGAAATCTTTAGACTTCTTTACCCACACTCTATTCAAAATGGGGAATCTGTAAATCTAGGCTGTTACAAACACAGTCTATTATATGAAGATTAGATAATCAAGTAGTATAAATAAGCACATCTGAAGAACATGATGTAAATTTACAGTCTGAGACTCTGGACTCTCATCTGCTACGTATGCAATCAAGTTACCATGAAATACACTGCAAGGTGAATTTATCATACTCTAGAACTCACAGTACTTTTCCTTTCACAGTCAATAACAGTAGCATGCTCTTTCCACTCTCCAAAAGTAAGTGACTTTTCTCATATGATATTGTTTAATGTACTAATATAGTCTACTTGTCTGAATCTTGCAATAATATATTCTGACTTGAGAGTTGAACTGCTTGGGAGTAGAGGGAAAATGATTTTTGAATTCCTCTATAACACTGCTACAAAGATACCTGAATTCTATGTTTGTACACATTAACTTCAGATCATTTACATTAGTTTTACACTGCTGATTTTATTCTTGATTTTTCTCTTAAAGTGGCTCAATGAACTTGCTGCAATTTATTTTCTGTTTGCTGCAAAGCATACTTAACACTGTAGTATGGCTCTGAACACTAGGCAGCTGAAAAGAAAACATGAGTAAGAGCAGTGCAGGGAAGACAATACAATAACCTGTAAACTTAAAAGCGTGTCTTGCCTGGGAGGGAGGCTGAGTTGTCATCAAAAGCAGTGAATAAGTTAACATAATTAGAGCTTTAATTGAATATGAAATACCTATTTTGGCTTGGAAGCCTTTGCAAAAGGAACATCTTTTCTGCAGCAGGCAGCTGAAATCACTAGGGGCAGTGGTGTTTGCGTCATCGAGGGAATCAGACAAGCCGTATCGGTGCATCAGGCCAAAAAAGTTCAAAGCCTTTCATCACCAAGAAGGGAAGCTGTAAGTCTGGCACCGTTAGAATAGCGAGCAAGACACCTTTGGCCAATATGAAATGCTTAAATAGTGTTAGAATTCTCAGCTGTTGCAAAACATACCAGTTCTAGTAAGTTAATCTCAGACTCAAGGATCAGGATTGGTGACTACAAATTCAGAACACTTTTTTGTATAAAGTCCAGCATTCTGGTATTAGTGATTCTAGGTTTCTCACTTTATAAATAAGCAAGTATTCTCAACATGATTTACAAATGAAAAAAAAAAAAAGGCATCATTGCTTTATGCATGGAGCCAGAGAATGAGCAGATAGTGGCTGATCTCTAAAAGCAGAGCAGATAAGGATTTAAGAACGAAAAAAGTGTGTTTGTGTGGGGTTTTTTTTCCACTTTCAATAATCTGAAGCAATGTTTTAAAAAGCATATAAATATATCCTTGCCAACGAAAGTTTTGAAACTGTTGTTGTCATGATTGTAAAAGACATGTTAACCCTTTTAAAGTTAGCTCCATTTTCAGAAGTGCTACCGGCAGAAAACTTGAGACTGGATTTTCAGAGACTATGCTTATCACTTTAAGAAAATTAAGTCAGGATATTTTAGATGACTCCATGGATTGTTGGTGCTTAGAGTCTTCCACTGAAAAGAATTTTGATTGCAAGTGAGGCATGTGTAAGCTCTGCTTTGAACATTCCCTGTACACTGAAATGTAGAAATTTTCTTTTTAGTTTTGATGCTGTTTCATGCTAATAATAAGCCTGGATGACAGAAAAAACAAAAAAGAGCAACAGCAAAAGCCCTTTATATGACAAAGAAAAGGTATATGCTACTTGACATAAAGGGTTTTATCCTGGGAATACTTCTAACACTTTTCAAGAGCTTGCACCTTGCAGTAGTTGTGCGTAGAACAGGAAAAAAATAATTGATGTATTTTGAGTTTTATTGATTGATTACATGTTGTAAATAGCAATACACAACTTTATAATATCCTCCTGTCTTATCACACTTTTTCTGAGTTACCTGGTCTATTTTTTGTCTAAATAATTTAGAGCTCATCTCATAGAGACAGGATTGGAAGTTTTCTGTTACTTTGATCAGAATTAGTAATAGGCACGTCAAGCCAATTACTCTAAAATTGGACAGATGCAAAGTAGTGCGGTATGTCAATCATTTGGTGTTTATTCTTTTAGTTTGAGAACTCTGCATCCTTCAGGGAAGCCTTTACAATCTTCCTGGTCTTGTGAATTGCTGAGTAGGATTTCCTAGTGCTCCCTGTTGTCAAGACTGTGTAACTGGAAGAAAAGTGTAACAGTTTTAAGATGTTTTTGTTAGACAATCAGGGTTACATGTTTCCAGAAGGTTTATGTAGAATTATTGCATTAATTAAGCTTTGGTAGTAGCTTTTTAAACACAGAACAAAGGAAATTTGTTATTAAGACTCATATTTCATTGTAATTTTTACTTAATGACTTAGACCTCACAGCTAACAATATTTCGGGTTTGCTCTCGAGTTCTATACTAAGCCTGGCTGCAGTGCTGTTTTGTGTGTACAGTCTGTCGGTCTCATCCTTGCTAGCAGAGCACCTCCATATTACAAGACTGAAGTAGGATTGATGACAGCCTTCTTTATTGCAGCCCTTAGCAATAGATTGCTAAGACTAGCACACGTTATTTGAGGAAGAGATTTGTCTGAAGGGCTCACAATTCCTTCCTGCAGTTAAATTTAACAGAGCGCTATCAGACAGTTGCTTCTCTCCCAGAAGGTTTGTTTAAATTTCAACCTAGAAAGATAAAAAAGATAACACAGAGGATTTCCTTTTTTTTTTTTCTTCCTGACTTTTGATTTATTTAGCAGAATTTTTTGTGTTCAGAACTTGGATGTTTAATTAAATTTGTGTAAGAAAGGTGAATTTTCATTGCTTGGTGATTTGTATTAAAGGAGCATTAATAATCCAGTTCAAACTTTAAGCTTTCTTTACATTCCAGCAGCCATATGAGAAATAAAGCAAGAATCTGCTATCTTTCAGTTGAGCTGAAATCCTGCTAACAAAACACACAAAATATCTTTTAGTTAAAAATGCATGGGAAAAGGAGGTCCAGCAAAGAAAGAATCTTCTGGGCTTGCACTCTTTGAAGTGTAATAGTGTGGGAATAGAAAAAAAAAATTATACAGGAATGAACCAACATGCCTTCCATTGAAGACAATGCTAAAATAAGACTAAGAGTGGATAGCTTTTGTAGAATAACAGCTGCAGGGAGTGCCTATCTTTAAAGATTCATACTTGTATGGCTTCCAATCTTCTCTTTTGGGCTTGCAAAATGTCCTTCATTAAGAAGCAATCAGTAAACGTCATTTCCTCTGGGCTTAGAGAACTCAGATAAATGCCTTTTTACATATTAGATCCTAGATTCATGATTTATTTTGTGAGTAAACCTCTTTTGTCGCTTGGAGTCCTGTTTACTTGGTGGAAGCCAGTATGTTCATCAGTTTGCTTACACACAGTGAACAGCAGTATATAAGCTTGCAGTTTCCTCCCTTCTTTATCAATACATTTTACTTGCAGTTACATGGACTGTTGGTGCAAATAAAGTAATATATTAGGAGATACAGAGATAGGAATGTAAGCTAAATGTCACTTAGATCAGAACCCATGATACAATATACTGAAATAGGTGATAAAATCTGCCAGTTGGTCTAACTGAACAAACAACAAGGTAACCTTTTTAGTCATCTCTTGCTTTCCAATTATCTGACCATTGAAATGAATTTATAGGGTTAGAGTCTAGGTGATGAGTCTAGGCTACAAACTATCTGACAATACAGTAATTGTAAATAAATATTGATAGGGCAGTACTGAAATAAAATTAAGTTATGAAAATGTTTGCTGATTCAGAACTATCATAGTTGTTTGGGAACTTTGTAGGCTTTTTATCCAAATTGACCAGTAAAATTTATTGTGTAGCATTGTGACAGTTTTCCCAATTTATCCTCAGTTCCAAAATAAATATTACTTTATGCCAATATAACTCTTCCACGTTCACATTTTAGTGCTTTGTCAAATATGCCACATACAGGAATTCTTGAACATACAGACCAGTAAAGGAACTAAAAGTGATTTTGCATTTTCTAAACTGCAGGTTTAAGTTTAAGATGTTAAATGGCAGGAATTGAACTCTTCACTTGTTAAAACTGAAGATTAAATGGAAGGATTTGATGGGGTATGGAGTAGCTTATTTCCTGTCTAATAGTACACAGAGGTGTCCTTAGGATGATCTGCTCTGTGCCTAGCATCTTGACCTCAGGCTCCTACGTGCTAAAACAGACTGCTGTCTACAGCTGGAGAAGTCTGATCAGTTGTCTTCTCCAGCAGTCCGTTGAGGTATCTAAAAAATTTTTATACCAAAAAGCAACTTCAAATTGGAATTCTGTTTTTTTAAATGTGTATGTAAAGCCAGCTTTTAAAGTTTCTCCACTAATTCACTGAATCACAGAATCGCAGAATCACTAGGTTGGAAAGGACCTTCAAGATCATCAAGTCCAACCATTAATCCAGTGCCACCATGTCCCCTAAACCATGTCCTGAAACACACTGAGGTGTGTCTGGGATGATTTGCATTCTTAATCTCACTTTGTAAAAAGAAAATCTCTGTAATATTGTGCTATATATTGGCAGCCTGCTTAATTGTATTTGACAGCTTGTTTTGGTTCTGAGCAGCTCACTAGCCATCTAATTAAAATGGGGGGTTCCATGATATGTGTCTTGTCTCTGAAATTGATAGGGGTGATGAAAAAGGCCGTGAAGATGACTAATTATTTTTCAATGACTAAAGCTTTTTCAGTTCAAATCTTCCCTGGTTTTCATATTTCTCAGGTCATTAAAACACTCAGAGAACAAACATTTAACATGAGACTAAATGTCATGAATGTGAACTTCTTCAGGTCGTGTCTTCACATACCATGTTCCATTCTTTGTATGTTCGGGAAAGCCTTGCACAGAGAAATTAATATAAGCCTTCTTTTTTCTTTTATTTATTATGATAAGGAAAACCTGCCAATCTTTGCATATTAGGCTCCTCTTTTGTGGTGTTCCCACTGAAGGCACTGTGTTGTCCCTGACTGAGGGACTCGGTTGTGCCGTTAGCCATTAGCTAGTGTACAAAGTGCTGGGGCAGGCACTGGTCCACGTATAGAGAAGAACAGTTGGTTCCAGAGAAGCAGCTTGCTCTGCCGCTGTGTGGGGCAGATCTGTGTCCGAGCGTGCTCCGTGTCCTCCAGCTTCCAGGTTTTTTTTTCAGGTTAGAGGGGCCTTTGTCCCGGGATCTGCTGACCCAGCATCAGTTGCGGATGGACTCCAGCCAGTCTTAGATTTCTAAATCACAGATGTGTATGTGCAGAAAATTTATTCTAATTCGGTTTACCCTCCTCAAGAACAGAATTGCAAGATTTAACCACCTGTTAGCTGAGGGAGGAACCAGGCAAAAATAGGAAAGTGCCAAGCAAATATCTTATTTTACCTTCATTCCTTCTGACAGATTTCCTGTTGCATGGACTCCAGCCAGGGCAGCAGTCTTAGATTTCTAAATCACAGATGTGTATGTGCAGAAAATTTATTCTAATTCGGTTTACCCTCCTCAAGAACAGAATTGCAAGATTTAACCATCTGTTAGCTGAGGGAGGAACAAGACAAAAATACCAAGGAAAGTGCCAAGCAAATACCTTATTTTACCTTCATTCCTTCTGACAGATTTCCTGTTGCATTTGTGTGATTTTTGCAAAAAAAAAAAAACAAACAACAAAACACCAAGAAAACAGATAAATCGTTACACTAGAAATTGTTTAAATAAAAACAAACAAAAAAAAATCAGCCTGCCTTCATGTTCTCATTTACCTGAATTTGAATGTAGTTTTTAATAGGTCTTTCTCATAATTATTTTGGGTATCTTTGTTACTGCGTGTCCAACTGACAATTTTGTGTGGACTAATTTTTCTATGTTGCAAATTCACTTTCAAAGGTATATAAAATGAAGGATGCTTAAAATAGTCACCTTTGCTTGCACCTTTTCATGGATCTGTGTTCTATAGGTGTCAGCAGGACAAAAATGAGCTTGTAATAACCCATTGCTAGGGATGCGCTAGTCACATCAGTTTCAATAATTATAATTACATTATACTAATGCACTTGATAGAATTCCAAAGTACTTCTATATTTCTGTATAAAAGGAAGTCTGCTTTGATTTTCAGAAATCTATTGGAATACTTCTAGTATAAAAATAACAACTATTAAGCTATGGGAATGCCATAAAGATCATGCAGATAATTTCTAATTGGTTACTATTTTCAGTAGTTAAAGTTTGCATTGCTAAAAGTTATGGCAGTGCTTTGAGAATACCAAATATTGTAAAAGGCAGATCATAGTACTAAACAGTTTATTCAAATAGATAAGGTCTTCATGGTGCCTGCTGTCACTCTTTGCAGAATTACTAGATGCTTCCATGTGGTAAAAAATTTTTTCCTGTGTATAACATCCTGAAGTGTGGAGGTACTTTTGTCCCATTTTATAGATAAGAACCCTAAACAGGAGAATGTTTTAAGGGCTTTGTTACTTAATAACTTAGTTACTTAGTATGACGTGAGACCGTGCCAACCACCTGGACCTAGCTCCCTTTTCAAATAGTTATGCTCTCTCTGATCTTCAGATATCTCCCAAGATCCCTGATGCAGTTCTGTTTCCTTATCTGTGAAATAGTGAGATGACTGTAATTGGTTTGATTTATAGTTTGAGGTAATTGTAGATATATGTCTATAATGATCTCAAAAAATGTAACGTTCTCCATATGCATACTGTATGAAAAAGTTAAAATCCATCAAATAAAAAAAAATTCTAATTTATTTGGCGAATTTTCTATGATAATTTTGCAATTCATTGCTGCATCCACTGAGCTGTTTAAAATTTTACTGAAATTCTAGGGGAAAAAAGATCTTTGTTAAAAAATTTGTATACTGAAATTCACATGCAACTACAGGGAAAATATTATTATCTGGCAGGTCTGTATTTGATTATAAGTAGAAAATTCACCTGTGTTGTATTGTGGATAGCAGGTACTAAGAAAGGGTTTTTGCAGTTCATGTGGGAGAGTGAGAATTTAGCCCGTGCTTTTGCAGACTGGTTTTAAATGCTTACCACGGCTAAAATGTGTTTCTTTTCTCTAACTTCAAAGAACACCAGGAAGAATCCAACTTATAGACTTAAACAACAGATTTTTTTTTTTTGTTTTGTTTTTTTTTTTTGTTTCTCTTATTTAAGGACTATATCTAAGATATGGGATCTTTGGAATACTTCTAGAAATACAGTATGTGGCAAAGCTAACTAAATCCTATGCTCGTATCCTGCCCCGTACTCGGCACTGGTGAGGCTGCACCTCAAATCCTGTGTTCAGTTTTGGGCCCCTCACTACAAGAAGGATGTTGAGGTGTGGGAGCCTGTCCAGAGAAGGGCAACGAAGCTGGTGAGGGGTCTGGAGCACAAGTCTCATGAGGAGCGGCTGAGGGAACTGGGGTTGTTTAGTCTGGAGAAGAGGAGGCTGAGGGGAGACCTTATCGCTCTCTGCAACTACCTGAAAGGGGGTTGTGGTGAGGTGGGTGTTGGTCTCTTCTCCCAAGTAACTAGCAATAGAACGAGAGGAAATGGCCTCAAGTTGCACCAGGGGAGGTTTAGATTGGATATTAGGAAAAATTTCTTTACTGGGAGAGTGGTCAAGCATTGGACCAGGCTGCCCAGGGAGGTGGTGGAGTCACCACCACTGGAAGTGTTCAAAAAATGTGTGGATGTGGCACTTCAGGACATGGTTTATTGGGCATGGTGGTGTTGGGTTGATGGTTGGACTTAATCTTGAAGGTCTTTTCCAACCTTAGTGATTCTGTGAAATCCTCTCGTGATGTAACTCCTTGCACTTTAGTCAGCCAATTTGTATGGAGCAGAGGTTATACTGTAGTATGATTTCAGATATTTAAAACTGTGTTATGTTTGTCTGCTGGTGTGAGGAATGTCAGACAATTATTATTGTTTCTTAGAAGGACTTTCAAACTGGACTTGCTCGTTTTTTAACAGCACCATTGATGACTTTTTTTTTTAATGCTCTTGTTGCCTGATATACCACAAGCGTTGAAAATACAATTCACAATCAAATCAAGTTTTAAATAGTAGCATTAAAATAGGGAAAAAATAAATAAAAAAAGGTGCTGAATCTGGAGGTTTGGCATTTGGAGTTTTCTGATAGATTTCGTTCAGTCTAAATTTGGCAAACTTCAAGTTAAACATCTTTTAAAAATTAAACCACTGTGCTTCTTCACAGTAGTGAAGACAAATAACCTCGTCCAGGATGGAGGGGTGCAGTTCTCGCTGGTTATGTGCTTTTAAATGTGCTTATGTTCTTGATGCAAGCTAATTAACAATGTTTTTTTCATACATTCACCAGTACATAGCACAACCAACAGTATTCATATATTTATTGTTACAAATCTTGGCCACAGGGCTTTAGAAATGGCTGTTCGGTGTGTCTGGTATCACTTGACATGTCTGGTCGTTTGTGGCTTTTTTAGTCAAGGTACCACTTGCAGTTTGGCCCTGGACAGGGGCAAACTGCTTCCTTTGGCGTTGGAAGCTAGTTTCAGGCTCAAAATTACGAAGCCTGTGGATAGCAGGTATAAGCTGCAAAAGCTTCCCTGTAAATGTGCAGTTAAGGGCATCTGCAACATTCTAGACCATTTCAGTTGTTATATTTGGAGTTGGGGCATCAATAATACATAGTTTCATTAAAATACAATGTGCTTTACTGTCATTGCGCTGAGTTATTTTGGGTGATTCAAGTGACCCCGTTTGAAATATAACAGATTAAACTATGTGCCTGTATATCCGATTGCAGAGAGTTCGCACCATGTGCCTGGAAAGAAAACTAGTATTTCTTGTAGACCTTCAAGTTTTATTATTCCTATTCTTAAATGCAACCGTATGCATTTAGTATCCTGATAAAGCTCATCTGGAGCTATAACATATGGGCTGTCCTTTGGTTCCTGGAAAGCCCAAACGAAACAAAAATACCTCTCCTCCTTTTCTCTGACTTATTTGTGTTCTTTTTTTGAGATGATCCTGTTTTGAAACAGAAGGTTGGCACCTGAGAAAGGAAGCACGGGAGTGTGAGCAGTGGGATGCTGGACAGGAGGGGTCCTGCTTTCTCCCAGACCCGGCCCCGCAGTGCACTGCTCTGCCCGGTGCTTGCGTGTACCGCAGTCGTACCCTGCGTGGACTCCTGAGCAGCCCTGGAAACTGCTGTTAACTCTGCCTTATTGGAGTTGCCTGCTTTCTGGTTTTAAAAAAAGCTTTCCCTAAACAAATGGTTTCTTGTGTTCGTTTCTAGCTGTGCTGGGAAGAGTGACACACAAAATTGACTGCTCTGGTGTATTTGGCTGACCATTTTTTACTGTTGTACTCACTGAAGGGTGGCAGTGAAGGCTTGTTGTGTATAGAAATTATTTCAACAGCTGTTAAAAGAGAGCTCAGGCATTATTTTTTTTCTGAAATCAGGAACAGATTTACCCTCGGTGTGTGTCTATCATTCAGTGTTTGTGTGGTTTTTTAAATATTACTGGTGTGCTCTTGGGGACTGAGCTTTGTAGAGAGCTTGAGTATTGTAGAAAAAGCTGGTTCACAGTTTTCTCCACACGGGTAATGTTTTCATCATTCAATAAGTAAGGATTGTTTCTTTGTAGTAGGATTGTTTCATAGATCAGGATTGCGCAGTCCTGCTTGGTTGCCCAGTCTGTTCTGTTCATTTGTGGGACACGTCAGTGGAGGCATAGATGCTCTTTTGGTAGCAAGTGGGAAGATGAAAGCAAATTAAACAAAGTGAAGCAGGAGACTAAGCAAGCCTTAGGACAGGACTGCTTTGCTGTTCTTTGAGTTTGCTACTATTGGTGAGCACCATGGTATAATGAATAATCAGTCTTGGAAAACTGCATCTGTGCTGCCTGTGTGAAAGCCAGGACTGGGAATATTTAACCCCTGAAATGGAAGTCTTCTGATCTTTTACACACGTGAGACACTGATACAGCCATAAGACAAGTATAATCAGAAAACATGTAAACAAAGGGAATTAGGGGAGAACTGATGTTTAATTCTTCGTAAGAACCACAAAAATAGGTTTTTAAAGAGTTCTGAAATGGAAACAATTAATTATTTGAATTAAAAAATGAATTATTTCAGATAGAAAATCCTGAAGTCAGAGATGATAATAATGATTTTTCTTTTTTTTTTTGCTAACATGTCAGCAAACTGGAAAGAATTGCTTGGATTAAATGCAAAGGAAACTTTTGCACAAAGCCATGAAATTTATACTGTTTCTGTAGTAAGAAATGGAGAAAATTTTCAACAGATACACACTGTTGTAGACCAGTGAAGAAAATGAAGTTTTGGAAGCTTGCAGCTGCTAAAGATTGGACCGTTGCAATAGAATAAAACAAACCAACATAATTGTTAACTGAGTAAAAGACAAGGAATGAAGGATATTCCTGGAAAACTTTACCACTACCAGTAGCAGAATTTGTCTCCAGAATGAGTCTGCACAGATTTTTAGAATACCTTGAGCTTTTTTTTTCCCCCCTATGGAAAAAGTGAAGTAAATTATTATCGGATAGTAGATAGAGTCACTCATTTATGTCAAAGATCTCCGTCCTTTAAAAAAAAAAAAAAAAAAAAAAAACGGCAAAAAGGTAAAGCTGATTAATACTTTTGGTGGGATGGGATTGCACTTTCTTTTTGAAGGAAGGAAGTAGTAAATCCTAGGTTCCTTAGCTTTATTGCGTTTAGAAGCCAGAAGATCCATCCCTGCCTGTAGTCCAGGCGATGGTAGATACAGACTGGGAGATGATGCAGTTGCTGCTCTGAAGTGTGTAGAATTTCTATGTAAAAAAAAAAAAAAAATCAGAAATTGGAAAGATGAAAAGCTAGAGAAGAGTAGTATCATGGCTTAAGAGTCATACCCCAGGCAGTGGCAGAGCTGAGGACATGATGTCTGGCTCCTGTAGAGCCCCGTTCAGCAAGCCACACTGTACATCCCACAGCTGAGTCTTTCCCCAAGGACAGGAGTCTCCTAATACTCTGCAGTTCATTCTGCACAGAGTCACTGTGATCCAGGTTTAATGTACATTAAACTTATGCTTCCACTTGGTGGATACATACATAACGTTGTAATGGTATTGCCCAGAAATGAGGGTCTTTGCCATGTTGATGCAATTATAAACTGGGAAAATGAGCTGAAGACTTTGTATAGAGAGGGTTGGTACAGTTTTGCCAGTTTCTTTGGGACAGAAATATGGGTGTAGGAACATGACATTGGTGGACAGCACTGGATCTGCCTATGTAGATGAGATTTCTGGCATATTAGTTTCTGAGATATTGGATGTTTAGCAGCCATTTGTAGCTACTGTGTTGATTGCAGAAATTTTAGGTATGTGCATAAAAATCCTTAGATTTTGCTCTACAAAAATTTCTGTGTGGGGCGAAGGTGCCTGGGGAAATGTATGTGTACCTGTTGGTCCTGTCAGTACAGATCATTGCAAGTATTAATGGTATCAGAGTCAAATCTGTTCTTTGCCTTCAATTGTTGTGAGGGATTTTTTTGGTGGATTTTTAAAAGGTATTACTCGTTTGATTTTCTGTGCTTGGAATGGATTTATTTCAAAATATTTATTGCAATGATAGTTTTCGCTGTTTTACCAACACTGGGCAATGAAAACAGACTATTTCAGTTTCACTTCTGGTTCAGTACAACTTCCAGTTCCTATTGCTTGTGACTCTGTACAACCCACAAGATACATACGGTAATATACATAGAAATAAACCCAACACTTCCAACAATGTTAAAATTGCCTGTCTGATTTCTGCTAAGTGCAGGTCATGTGCTTTGAAGCCATGACATCTTAAGTGCTGACGTCCAGGTGTGTCTTTCAAAAAGGCTAATTTCAAAGCGAACGTGATGGAGTGATTGTCCCATCAAGAAGAGCTTCCTAAAAATAGTTTTCCCTCAGTAAGTGAGAGGAGATTTTATGACAGATGGAGCACCTGTTTGTATATGTATCTCATTTGTAGCCAGACTCATCCCAAAGATTTCTGTTTGGGAGAACTGGAGGCAGAGTTAATTCCTATTTCTTGCCTTGTATGTTTGTGCAAAAAGGTACCACGGTGCTCCTCCAATGCAGAGAAAGAAGTGAGAGGCCCAGGGTCACTGCAGGGTCCCAGCTCTCCGAGAACACATTTTAGATGGGTTAAACCTGGCAAAGGCTGGTTGGAGACTAGATGGCTGAAGAGTTAAATAGGAATGATTTTCTAGCATTAGGGCCCTAGTCATAAGACTTTCCTGAGGCACATGGAATGAATAAAACCCTTATTTTGTTGAGGGTTGAATGTGTGGGAAATGGGGTATTTCTTCTTTATTTGGAATCACTTTGTAGGGGATGAAGGAATTACTGCAAAATCTGACCTGTTGGTTGGCAGACTTCACAAATTGATGTCGCTGTGCAGGTGGGGGCAATGGTAGATTTGTGGCTTACTGTGCTGGCTCTATTTTTAGTTTCTGAGTGCTTGCAAGTTCCGTTTACAAATGTCAGGAAAATGCATTAGGATTATCTGCTTTATTGTAGAGGTAATAAAATGCTGTCCAATTTAGCCAATAAAACAGCTAAAAGCAGGCTCCCATGGTTATGGCAGTGTAGCTGCTAAATGTATACAGTGGCTCCACAGGATTTTAAACCTATCTGCTCTGTTTTTTCCTCATTGCTTGTTTCCCACCATTGTACTGATTCAGTGTAGAGATTAAGAATCTGTGGGGTTTTTTTTACATCAGAGGCTTATCTGGGGAAAATGGAAAATGTGGATCGAGAAGGTGGAAGGTGAGGGGTCAGCAGAAGCTCCATGATTTGTTCCTGCAGTGCCATATATTACTCCTGGAGCATGGCAGTGATACCGGAGGCATGAAGACCACCCGTTATTGCATTGTCCAGGGTTCTCAAGTGCTTGGATGCTGGGAATTAATTCTCTAAAAATTCTTTCAGTGCCTAGAATGGGAGCCAGTCATTGTCTTTAGAGGATGTGGTCAGTCTGTGGCAACCTGTATTGGTTGATACCCTGTATGCCAATATTACGGTTGCTTTCTCTGCTGTAGAGCCTAGACTCATGGACAAACACTGCATTTAAGCTAGGGTGATTTACTGATGAGCTTTATGAATGTACTTGTCAACTAGAAGTATTAATGTGCTTACGTCAGGGCTAAAAGTGCTTTAACATTGTTATTTGACTTTGAAAGACAAATGGGTTGTTATTCCCATTAGTAAACCAGTATGTAAAAAAATAATATAAAAATATCTATTTCCAGTGCTTATGTGGTCATTACTACTGTTATTATGGCCTTTTACCACTACAAGTTAGAATTGTAGGTTACCAGTCATATTCACTAGCTAGCAAAAAGGTTTAAGCAGGCTTGTGACACTGTCAGTTAATACTTGTTTTTAATTAGTTTTAGATAGCTCAGACCAAACAGATTGTGTCGTAGTGCCGTGGATGTTCACTGTGATAGAACACATAAAAATAAAGACAGTTCGCATGCTGAAGACCTTAGGCTTTAAATACACCAACTATATCCCCTAAAGCATTCTTAACATGTGGCTACCTGTATGCATCTGTAGAAATTATATATTCATTTTTAAGGGAACCATAGAGTTAATTTGTCTACATTGGAGTGAGTAAAAAGCTGTCAATTTAGTAAAAACTGAGGTGCTAATTCCACTACAGAGGTAGGCTAGAAAACAAAGTAGGGGTAAAAGTGTGGCTTTGAACTGCATCCTATAAAAGCAGGAATGCTGGGGCGACAGGAACATTGCAAGCTTGTGTGTACCTGTGAATGCCCATATTTTTCTTTTTTTTTTATGCAACTTCTGCAGTTTTTGAAATAGTATGCCTCTAAGGAGGCATAGAATGAAAATTTGATAGGTAATATGTTATTATGCAGTGAAGTGTTCAAATTTGCAGCTGTTTCACTGCAAGCTAGTGTCAGCTTGTCAAGTGTAGCTCTTCCCTGGCAAGTCTGACCAAGAAATACAGACTTTTTTTTTTTCCACCTAGGAGAGGAAGTGTGGGAGATCGTGATTTAACAATGAGAGGGAGATGTAAATCCATGCTGTTTCAGTTCTTTTCAATTTTGAGACAGTGGGAATCTGGAAATGAACTTGACGACTTTTCTTTGTGTTTTGGCCAACTGTAATCATAAAGACCAAATGTTTGTGATATCTGGCATGCTCGTGGCCACAGCTAGGTCTTAGATCAATAAGAAAAGGGTTATTTTTTCCCAAGACTTTAACTTCTGTTTATCCAGATAAGTGTCACAGAACTGCAGCTTGCTATTACTGAAAAGAACAGTCAAACCATAGCGGCTCAGTTCTGCCAAGCTGTTCTAATAAATACTGGAATACTGAAAATTAGATATTACATTTTCAGCCCAAGATTGACAAAGTCGTTGATCAGTCTGGGTTTTTTTAGTTCAAGTATTTTTATTTTTACAAAAGTGTATTTTTCTTAGTAAGTTAGCTGATATTTTTTCATAAAAGAGTAGTAATATTAATTCTTCTAGGCTTTATTCTGAGCACTCTCAGTATTGGAACTAGAGGGCTGTGTGTTTTATTTGGGGAGCATAGGTTCAGTTAGTTCTCATTCAACAGTCTACAAAACACAGCAAGAAGGCTAGAGCTGCTCAATGCTCAAGAGCTTGACATAGCCGTAGTGTTGTTGTTAGCTCGTGCGAGTTGCAGTTTTATGAAGTCCCAGCTCCCAGTGATGGCCTCTTCTGATGGCATTTTCTGCCTGCTTCCTCCCTGGTATTCCTCTGGGGTATTGAAAGGTATTTTTCCTTGCATAGTACTTCCTAGAATTGGGAACTGTAAGCTGATAGAATTAGGATGCATGGAGTAAAATTAAAAAAATGAAAATTTTTTTTCCTAGATCTTAGCCTATTTTTAAAGTCTCAGTTTATTTTTAGGGGCAGTATGCAGTCAAAATCAGAGCTGGTAAAAATTTTTCCTGCTAATGCTTCTTCCATTGGAAATTACTGATCTGATGGAATTTGAAGCATTTCTTGGGGCTGTGTGAATTACCCATAGGCTTTTTGGCAAAAAGATGGCAGTCAGGAAGTCTGGATGGGCCTGCAGAGTTTTCTGTTGGCCAGTTCAGGTGGCCTTTTGTGCCTAGCTGGAGCAAGGAGCAGTTTGAGACATGCAAAGTTTTCTGAGAGTTTGAAATTGTGGTTTCAACATACTTTTTTCTCAGAACTGCATCTCAAATGCAGCATGTTTCATGAACAGACTGCTTCTGAATGCAACGCTAAGGTCTGCCTCATTACAGTTTTGGAAGAAAGAAAAGCACCTCTTGAGCGATCTAACCATTTCCTGCAGCACAAGCCCTTTCCTATAGACCTTTTTAGTGTCAGGTCATTCTAGTGGGAACTGGGTGAAATGAAGGCCATGTGTTGAAACTAGTTTTGTAGCTCTCAGACAAGAGAAGAAAAAAAGATACAAAAAAGATTTAAAGTGTTTCTAAATAATATTTTCTTTCCTTTAGCTGTCTCCGTAATGAGATACAGTGCCTCATCATTTGGATTTGCTGTAAGTAGAGACAAAATTTAAATATTCTCCACCATTTTTTTTCATGGGCTTTTTCTGAACATGAAAAACTGTAATTTTTCTTATTGTAAGTTCAGGGCAAGGTGTGCATTTCAATGACTTATTTGAAAAAGTGTTGAAGTAATACCTTGGAAAGGATAGTAAAGATACTTTCATTATACTTTCAGTTTCTGACTATTGTCTTATACTGGTGTTAATATCAATATTTATACCTCGTAATTGACAGATATCCACCAGATATCGTTTTCTTCTACAGTCTCTCTCAGCTTAATCAGTTCCATTGTTGAACTTGAGACAAATTCTGAAGTTCCCTTCTGAACTTTGCGTGACCCTTTTCCTATTGAAGTCTTTGGTAAAACTCCTGTTGACTTTGGAGCTGACTTTGGGATAGCAGCTTTCCTTTCTAGTAGTTGCTGTGACTTTCCCGACTAACGGTAGAGCAAAAAATCCCTAATGACAAGCAAAATTACTAATTGCAAAATTGGTTTTTGCTTTCAAATTTGAAGGTTAGATTGACTCTGTAGAAAGTTTGACTTGAGGATGGAAGTTCTCTTAACTGTGTAAGCCTGGTTTTCAGTGTTACCTGACACCATGTCTTCATTTACTGGTAGTACAAACATGCAAATTTGCTGATGATACAGAATAATATGAAATCTGGATACAATGGGATTTTGAAAAGAAGTTAATATTTTTTTGAAACAAAACCTTCTATGGCAGAAAATTAGTGAATTTGCAGGGAAAAGGAATACTTGACAGGCATTTTAAATTTTTTTTTTTCTTTAAAGAGCCTTTGAAATGCCTTTTTTTGCGTCTTTGCATAGGAATAATTTCAGTATTTTAACTCTTGTGGTGCCACAGTGGCTGATTGTATGTTAGGTTTTGTTTTGTTTTTTTAAACTTCTTTGCAGGTGATGGATTACAAATGAAAAGTTTAAATCCTTTGATTGACTTAGCTCTGAATTGTATAATTGTGCAATAATGCATGGCAAAAATGTGAAGATCAATTTAATAAATGTAAATCCTGCTTTCATGAAAATGATTTATTTGAAGCTGCTTTGTGCCTGTGCAGCAGGATAGTAAATGCGTTGCTGTTAGTACAGGGCACATTTAATGGCCCACAAAACAATTGACTCTGTGTCTCTATTTCAGTTTGATGCTACCCTGGATGTTTTGTCATCAGCGATAGTTTTGTGGCGTTACAGCAACGCAGCTGCTGTGCATTCTGCACACAGGGAGTACATGTAAGTACACTTAATTACTTTTGGCTTTGGTAGAGGCCTGCAGAGCTTTTGCTGTCAAGCTGTGATGCTACAGATTCCAGAGCTTTGACAAAAAACATTTTGTCATGTCAGCAAGTATTCTTTCCTTCTGCCAACTTACTGTTTGGTCCCAAACATGTAGCCTCTCCTTAGCAAATCTCCCTGTGACTGTGATTTTCATTTTCTTTGTAGCCAAGATTGTAATTGTTAGGACTTGCGATTTTTTTCTTTTTTCCTTCTTTTTTTTCCTTGCAGCATCTGTATCAAATGAACTGTATTTGCAATCTGTAATGGATTTGTAAATTTTTTCTTTTGCATCTTACTCCATTATTCTTACTAGAGTATGTTTTTAAAATTGATGCTTGTATTATATTTGTGCTTCCCTTAAGAAGATTAGAATATGAACCCCTCCTTTTTGAATGTAAATCACTTTAACTGCTAGTGATACTGTTAGAAGTTGAGATTACAGAACATATAAGATTGAGCCTGTATTAGTGGTATGACAGTAGGGTGACAGTTTTATTACAACTGCTGTACAAAGAGGAAGATGGACACACCCTTTTTAATACAGAGCTGTCACTGTTTTGGTAAGTAAGAGTATATCAATACTTGCATGTCTCCATTATGGAAAGAAGTGTATGCTTGCAAAGTAAGTATATTTAATGTGTGGTATTGATCACAGTGGAAGTTTTATTCTGCATCATTGTGCAGCATTTCTATTGGCAATGCATGTGGTAGCTGAGAAGATCAGGTGGAGATTGGCTCAGGGATTATTCCAGCTAGTGCATAAAGATGACTTTAACCTCCTACTCAAATTTGGGTGCAGCTAGGTGGAGAATTGCAGCATATTTATCTGCTTTGGTTTTGTTCTGTGCTGCCATTGCTAGCCATATTCCATCTGGCTTGTTTGAAGGTAGCTCAACTATTCCCTGGAATGGACTACAATTTTACAATAAAAGGGGATAGGGTAGTTTTTGTTCTGAAATGCGTCTAGTGAAGTCCCTTCTACAGGAAGGGAAGCCTAATGAAACCAAGCTTTTACATAACTGGTAGGATCAAGTGGAGGGGAAAAAAAAAAAAGGCACCACACAGAGGGGAATACAACATCTTCATAGTCCTTTCCTAAAAATTAAGAAAACAGTAAGCAGTATTTTTACATGCATTAACTCAGGCTCATGCAACAGCTTGCCAACACTGTGAGTTCCTTTCTGGCAGGGCTCCATACATAATAGTTTGGAATAAAAGGCCACAGAAGATTGATGAGGCATTGATTCATAAAAATAAATGCAGAAATATGTGATTAAAATTAGTTTTCCTGCACAAATTTGGAGATCTTAACAGACATTTCCAGATTATCTTGCTTTTGTGGGCGTCCACAGAGATTCCTGTCAACATTCAATTAACATATTTTTTAAATCTCCTTCTGCTGAGTTTTTTCAAGTGAACCTTGTAAAGTACTTTATAGAGAAAATAAATCCCAATACAAAAGAAGAATCAACATATCCCTATGGCTAAGCCAGCAAAGTGAACAAGCAGAGTAGCAAACATTTTCCTGCTTTTTATGCTCATTTTTAATTTGCTTTCATATAAACCCCTTGCTTTACATAAGCCTAAATTAAGTCAATGAATTACTTGCCATGCCCTCTAGTTGAAGACAGCTAAGGTTACATGATGAGATCAGTACTGAGCGAAAGAATGTTACCATGTGCTGGGAATATGAATCATTGGACAGGCAGTCTGGTTATCCCTCCATTCCTGACAGGATAGTCATCGTAGTACCGACAAGCAGAGATGGTCATGTCTCTTCAGGCAATTCTTACTGGGTCAGATTTTTGAGGGAGGTACATTTCTAATTTCATGCTGTGTTTAATCAATCTCTTGCTTCAAAGACTGCATGTAGTTATTTTAACTCTGCGCTGGGAAAATGTTGCATGACTCCTCCTGGCTGCTTTCTTACCTTGTAAATAGTCTTTGCATCATATGTGCCTGTAACTACACCTGGTCTTTCACAGTCCTTGTTTTCTGTGTGCCAGTGCCTCAGCAGGGAAGTCTGCTCTCAGACTCCTGGACGGTTTGGTGCAAATTCATGTAGGTGCTTAGGTCATGCTGTGCGTTATTCCTGTTCCTGTGTGCCTAGCCATACTTTGCCTTAGTGCAGGAGCCTGTGCAAGTTTGCCGATGCAAGGTGAGCCAGAGTGACTTCAGCGTAATTCTTAATTTGTAGGTCTGTCGTTTGTTGATTTAAATATTACATTTGCCTGTGTATCCTAGCATACCTGAAAGCTCCTTGACAAAAGCCAAGTGGAACTGCCAATTAATTATGTTTTTTAAAATTTGTGTTAATTTACAAAACTTCCTGTTTCATAAACTTGACAGCAAGAGATTGATCCAAAATCTGTTGAAATCAGTGGAAAGCCTCTTATGGAAGGGCAATGTTAGATCCAATACTCACTGTTGGACATTGTTGAGAGAGAACGTACAGATAGATTGAAAAACAAAACCCCAGAAAAAGACACAGAGAATACAGCCTGACTCATTATGCTAATTAAATACTTAAAATAAAATGCTAAGATGTGAAAGAACCGTGTAATCTTACTTATCATGTAGCTGTATGGAAGTTAGAGATGCAGCATTTCATGGGCTGGTACTCAGAATGAACAGTACAAAACTGCTGTGCCAAGTTCTGCTAAGCTGAACCGATGCATTTCCATTTGACTTCAGGGGAATTGTAGTGCTGAACCTATCATGAAATTTTGTCCTGCTGAGTTCATCTCAGTTTATTTGGTTTCATTTTTACTAGTTTGTTTGATTTCTCTCACTTTCTGGGGCAAAATGAGAAGGTACTTTTTCAGTGTACATGTGACCGAAGTTATACAATGTACATCTTTGTTGATTCTCATGGTGGTTCACATGTAGTAAGTGCAAAAAATCATACCTTTATGATTTGCCCTTCTTGAAAAATCTTTGCTGTTGATGGCCTGAGAAGCTAAAACTGGCAGGCTTTTCAAGTCTCTTATTGGTGAGAATTGTTCTTAACCGAAAGGATATATCTGATTATGTTCAAGGTATGTCTTAAATTATGATGAAATTTTCATGCTTTATTTTTAAATATACCAAGTGGTTTTAAAAATATAATTAATATTCAACAAGATCAGGTATAAACCACTGTAAGATTGTAGGCCATATGAGAAACTGCTAGATTCTGCCTAGCTGGCACATGAAAGTGAGTGTGTAGGAGTGGGATGAGTATTTGATGTGTTTGTTACTGGTACTTTTTGGATAGTTTCACACTTCGCCATCTTTCTGTTTTGGGAGCCAAATAAAGAGGGTCAAAACAGGCTACTACATATTCATATATTTTAGAAGAGTGGTTGAAGGAATTGTAGGTCTTGAGGAAATGCAAAAATTGGAAAGGGCTATAGATCCATAGTGTCCAAAGAAGGGCAACGAAGCTGGTGAGGGGTCTGGAGCACAAGTCTCATGAGGAGCGGCTGAGGGAACTGGGGCTGTTCAGTCTGGAGAAGAGGAGGCTGAGGGGAGACCTTATTGCTCTCTACAACTACCTGAAAGGGGCTTGTGGTGAGGTGGGTGTTGGTCTCTTCTCCCAAGTAACTAGTGATAGAACGAGAGGAAATGGCCAGGAGACTTTTAGACTGGATATTAGGAAAAATTTCTTTACTGGGAGAGTGGTCAAGCATTGGAACAGGCTGCCTAGGGAGGGTGTGGAGTCACCATCCCTGGAAGTATTCAAAAAACATGTGGATATGGCACTTCAGGACATGGTTTAGGGGGCATGGTGGTGTTGGGTTGATGGTTGGACTTGATGGTCTTAAAGGTCTTTTCCAACCTTAATGATTCTGTGATCTCTGGAAAGAGTCAGAGAATATAGTTCATGAGTGCTTGATTTGCATGGCATGATCTGCTGGGTTGCAAGTTAATATGCAGGAAATTTAGAGGTGCTGAATAAGTCATCAACAAAGCTGAAATAACTTGAGAAATAATTTGGATTATCTACAAAAGATGAAAATTTACAACCAAAATAAAAGTCTTGCAATTCCCTATTTTTCTTCAGAAGAGGAAGAAATATACTCTAATGTAGATGGTAAACTAGACACTTTAAAAATACAGTAGAGCCACTACCTGTGCACTTTGGGCTTGGGTATAGCTTATTACTTCCTGGTAAGAGTTTTGTGTAGTGCTGTGCTGTAGAATGGCAGGGGTTGGCAGGCAGCTCCAGAGGTTATCAGTCCAACCCGCTGCTCAAAGCAGGTATGATTAGAGCAGGTTGCCAGGTTAAAGGTCTGAATCCAATATTCTCTTTTGTGATTTGAACATGGAATGGCTCAGTGATCGTTCAAAGATGCACGAAGAAATCTGAATGGTCCCCCTTCCTGCTTTCCATAACCAGTGTGCAAATACTCATGATATTCTGCCCTATAGTGAATCTTTAGCAACATAATGGTTTCGTGGGCTGCTGAAGCAAATCTAAGTTCTGTTGAAAGAAGAAATTTATTGAAATTGATGTGGTAATAGTGGTTTTTCATGTGCATAAATAAACCCAGTAAATAGCAGAAGTTATTTCTTAGTAGATGACTGAAGCATTAGGGACCTGGAAGAAGTCTCATGAGAGGTTGAGCTAGTAGCTAGCAATACAGCCAAAGGGCAGCTCTTTGATCTGTTAAATTCAGGGATGAAGGACTTGGCTTGGAGTGCTGGAGCTGTGTGTGAAGAGGAGAAAGTGAGAAATACCACTAAAAAAGGAAAGATCAAGAAAACAGAATAACAAACTTCAGGCACACAGCCTTGTGAAAAAGCTGTAGAAGATGGCGCTTTTTATGTGTAGTTGATTGGAAAAATCTCGAAACTAGGAACAAAGGAAACATCTCTTGTTTGATTCCGTCTTCTTAGGAAAACACGACTTTGCTCATGCTAAGTTAATAGAGTAAGTTGGCAACCTGCTCAGGTCAAATGGAGTCGCGCTACTTAGGCTATAAAGCAATATCCCTAATGTTACGTTTACAGAGCTATGATCTCGCATTTCTGTACAATGCAGTGCAGGACTGTGTATCTGCTTATGCCCGTAGGATCCACTGCCTCTAGGTTTCTTTTGGCTAATGGGTTTTGTTTGAGCTTGTATGTTCGGTATTGCAAAAACTAACTCTGTGCAGCATATTTAACATAGTGATTCTTGACAGTTGCAGCTGGTGTTTATTATATATTATTTTGTTGATGGTACCAAGTTAGAGTCTGTGTTTCCCAAGAACCAGTCTGTCAGAGTAAATAGGAAACCTTACTCGTAATAAGCATGCTGGATAACGCCAAGAGCAGAAAGCTCACACTTCTTTCGCTGTTGGGTGTTCGTTGGTGGTAGTGTGTGGTTTGGTGGTTTTTTTTTTTTTTGGTTTTTTTTTTGGCATATGTCAGACTCCAGCTATTCTTTCCTTTATTGCTGTAATAAGAAAATTAAATTGTGTCACGCACAAATAATTTCTAATGAACTCGTGGTGCTCTATGTTGCCATGACATAATACATAATGAATGCAGATATGGCGCTTTTTTCTTCTTATGTTGGTGAAGCTGTCAGCCAAAACATTGGTAGTAATATTAAAATAATAAGAATTACCTTGTGGCAGACAACTGCAGATACCTGTCATACCTCTACCTGCTGCTGAGAAAGCTTTTTGCCAGGAGAAAATAGTAATTCCTATCCTTGGTGTGGCAGTGTATGATTCTGGAGTGCTCTTTCTTTGTGGGTGAAATGACACTTTACCTGGAACAGTAGGTGGCTTCAGTCTTCTCTGTTCCTGTATTTATTTTGCATATTTATTCTCATTTATCAGCAGTCCTGGTTAACAGGGGAGGTGTTGGCCTCTTCTCCCAAGTAACTAGTGATAGGACAAGAGGAAATGGCCTCAAGTTGCACCAGGGGAGGTTTAGATTGGATATTAGGAAAAATTTCTTCACTGAGAGGGTGGTCAGGCATTGGAACAGGCTGCCCAGGGAGGTGATAGAGTCGCCATCTCTGGAAGTGTTCAAAAAACGTGTGGATGTGGCGCTTCAGGACATGGTTTAGGGGACTTGGTGGCGCTGGATTAATGGTTGGACTTGATGATCTTGAAGGTCCTTTCCAACCTAGTGATTCTGTGATCTTACGCTAGGTTTAAAAGTAATGCATCAAGAATTGGGAAGGTCTTGCAGTCCTTGCAGCTTTGCAGTTAGACATCGTCTAAAAACTTTTCCGTGAGTCAGTAACTTTGCTTTCATCTCCATACATTGTACCTCAGCTCTGGCAGCTGGATTTGATACAACCCTAGTGCTGATCCCATTGGCCAAGTGGAAAATGCCTGCGCTGAGGATTTGATTCTTAATGGGTTCTTCAATTATGGGGAGAATGACCTGGTATTCTCATCTATTTTGACATCCAGAAGAGCACAACTGTAAGAGCTTAATCCAAGAATTTCTAACTTAGTTTGAGCTAAAAGCAATCTCTAAGAAAGATAGTTGACTGCTTCTCAGGGATAGAGTAAATAAGAAATGTGACTCATAATGAGCATGCTGCATATAATAACTAGAAATTTCGTACATTCTTCACTACCCTACCCCTATATTTAATTATGCTCACTGATAAAGATGTACATCTTATGTCTAAAGTCTGTGTGTGTGTGTGTGTGTGTGTATATCTATATCTATATATATATATCTATCTTCAGCTTATAAATTGTTGTGCCTTTTTTCTGCCTGATGAAAGAAGAACCTGGTAGTGCACTGGGGTTTTCAGTTGTCAAAATATTCTAGGAATCCACTATGTGAATATCCATACATATGGCTTATCCATCACATAGGGATACGTAATGAAGAGAGGAAGGAAGGGGACAAGGATATTCCGACCATTTCCTGGGACTTTTTGCACTAGGAGTGAAACTTACGGCTATGTAACAGTATGACATAGGAATTACGATATGTAAAAACATTTTGTGAAGCATATTAATAGTATCAGCAGTCTTTTTATGACTCCAATGACTCCAAAATTACCAGTGTACCAATCTCTTTCCTTGATTGCTTGATAGCCTCCTGGGTGCATACTCTCTGTCAGTTATTTTTTCACATTTTGGGTATCTTATGGACAAATGCTCCTTTGACACCTTATTCTCTTGCTCTTTACTTTCTGATGCAATTCATTTTTCAAAGACAGGGGAAATCAGATATGTACATGGTATCTATCTTCAGTTGCTAGGGAAAAATGCTGTATGGCTTCATGAAAAATGATACCTTACTGCTTTGCGCTGCATTATCTTTTCGAATTGCAGATGTACTTTTGCTCTATAGTCTCTTGTCCAGTTGCTTATAGCCTAGTCCAGAGCACTCCAGAGGCTTTCATACCGCCAGTGATTTTTGCTTTGAGGGTGATAATTGGAATTTCCCTTTATTACCGCCCTGTGCAGATTCTGTAAAGAGCCATCACCAGTGCTGCATCCTGCAGACCTGTGTCCGCTAAAGAAAGCGGCACATCTGTGTGGCTGCTGGGCAAATATGGGGAGTTCATGTAAAGGCTTCTTTCTTACTGACAAAATGTGATGACAGGTGGGACCCTAAGACAGAGTGAGTCTCTCCTTCAAAAGTGATCAGAACCCCTTTTTCTTTCTTGCTTATGTTCAGATGACACCACTTGAGAATATTTACCCTAGGCCTTGGTCATGGGGAGCGTTACTGAAGTTATATTGTGTATATGTGTTTTACATTCAAGTATGCAATATGGGGACTGTGATGTACCCCACTCTTGCACCCAAAGCTGAAATGAATTAGAAATTACCTTTCATGGAAGGAAATGGCTGTCATACTGCCTGGTTAGGTCCGGCTCTTCTTTCTTTTCCTCTGATTCACAATAAGAAAACAATACTGATCTGTGATCTATACTGCAGGGTATATTCTCTCAGTTCACAGATTTAAAAAAAACCCTAATTTTCAGTATTAGTACTGTATTTAAATTTTTGTGTGCAGATGGGCTCTACTGTGTTGATTTGCCTGACTAACTTGATGGTTGGACGTGATGATCTTAAAGGTCTTTTCCAACCTTAATGATTCTGTGATTCTGTAAATGAGCACTGTCTATTTAGGTAGTGTTGAATGAAAATAATCCTCTCAATTCAGACCCAACATATCAGTCACGTTGAAAAAACTGTGGATAATTTTATCTATGCCATACATAGGAAAGAGACTTGAAGCACAGATGGCAAAATCCACACCTACCCACAGTTCAGGGCAAACCTCTGTGGCTGGAGGAAAAACTTTTGTGATGAGTGAATGGAATAGCTAAGGGATCTGGAAAGATGTCAAATGCATTGAGATAGCCTACAAATTGCAAATACCCAAGAACCTACCTCTGCAGCTCTTGTTTAGTTCTCAGCTACCATGAGTTAGTCCTCACATGGCACATGCATGCCTCTCCTGCCCAGTGGAGCACAGTGTAGAGTTTGCAAAATAAGTGTTTTCCTATGCTTGGATATCTGCTTTATAGGAGGAAAAATACAGTTTCTTTCTAACCACACTGAACATTTCTAAACCATTTTTTCTTCTGTAATATTTAGCTGAAATACTACATCCAGGTACAGTGCTAGATATAAGTTTTAGAGGTGCTTCATTAGGCTGACTTATTAAACTGCATCATTTATCCATAAATCCATTATCCCATATTCAGGCAAAAGTGAAGCAATCATAAACTTTGCTCTTACCCAGGCAGAAATGCATGTATGCATACATTTATGCACGCACACACACAAAATCCTCACACATAGAATTTATATTAAATATGAAATAGAAAATGTATATATTTATACATACTAAAATCTGTTTCTAGAAGTGTGGCATCTGTAGACTTGGCAATGATTTTACTGGAGCTAGATCCAAAATCTATTTAATTTATGAAAGCCTTTCCTTTTACTTCACTGGTAGTCAATTAGGCAGTATTTGCGTATATTGTCTAGTAATCACACATAGATGTATACATACATAAAGTCAGGGATACGATGGTGTTCTGTACTGGAATTTGATGATCACCATAAAAATGAGTATTATAGAAATTCTTAAAAGGCTTTAGTTTCCAGCTTCAGGGCAATGACAGACCCTCCGATCACCTGCTACCACGTAAGGAGCAGTGATCAGCTCTTCACAAGCCAGGAGGGTAGTTATAAGGTAGGTGTACTGTAAGTGCAACTGTACAGTCTCTGCAGACCAGCAACTAGGACAAGGCTGAGGTACTTAATGCCTT